>NC_051185.1:121509158-121590044 GCF_013339695.2 Rhipicephalus sanguineus
AAGCAACAGGTGCTATTTTGCGGATCAACGCTCAAGTCATTATCATCAGCCCGTTTGGCCGCCTCCTTTTCACCCAGCTGAGCCTACCGCTCACAGGTTGTTGAAAACCTGGAAGCGGAGTCAAAGTAGAGAACGTCTTGTTTTGTGGACGAGGGGTAAAAACTTCAAAATAAAATACGGGTGCGCGCTCGGGCTCGCTTGTCACTTCTTTGTCTTCGCCGCTCTTCCGAAATAATATTTAACAGCTCCCGGCCAAACAATCTGCGTGGGTTTCCTCCTTTCAGGACGGTTGTTTACGATATATCGAAGCTTGTCCTGAAGTTCCCAGGTGTCCGGTAGATTCCAACATCTGTGCCGGTCTCCGCAACGAGGTGCGAACAGAAGCCCGTACATTGTCTGAATGAACTTTGGCGTCGCTGCTGGTGAATACTTCTGTGACTTGACCATCTTCCGCAAAAGCCTTGTCGAGGCTATTTTCTTTTTTTTTTTTTTTGATGTCTCTGATCCTACTTGATCCATTGCTTCTGTATTATCGACGTGACCTGGGCAAAGCTCTTGGATGTGCTCCTGTCGTCACCGGTTACCAAGACTGCTTACTACATGTGCATTGTGTTTATATTTTCGCTCAAGTATTTCGCAAGACGACTGTTTTTTTCGATGCTTTGCTGGAAGAATCTGGAAGAAGCACAATCAGTCTTTGGTCTTTCGATAGTTTGACAGTCGATGGGTACTCATGTTCTACCAGTTGGACGGCGTGTTGCAGGGTTGCCGAAAGGTGAAATGGACTGGTGCAGGCACCGAAAAGAAGCCTCGTCATGCGCATTTCTTCAAAACTAGAAGACTCTTCTTCAAACCAAGAGCAACGACATTCGTCTCGTTCGTATTCTGGCAGGGGCACTTGAATAAAGGCTTTTTCGATGCCGGCGGACATCGTAATCTTCGTGCTGTGAAACTTCAGCAGCAAGTGAAGGATCTTGGGCTCCCAATTCGGCTCTGTCCGCAAGACTTCGTTGAGCGAAGGTGAGCCCGAAGCATGGCAAGAGGCGCTGGATACCAATCATACTGTCCTCGCAACTCGGTGGCGTCTCACTACATCTCGGTGTGTCACGTTGAGCTTTATGTTCGCTCGTACTGTACGTTGTTGCCTTCCCAACGAAGTCTGCACTAGCTGCTTATCGCAGTGCCATATTTCTTCTGAAACTCTGGTTCTCGACGTAGACTTCTCTGCAAAGACTCAAGCCTCACAAAAGCAGCACGTTGGTTGTCTTTATTCTCGGAACACTTCCTGCGCCCAGGCAGTTCAGCTTCATAGCGTGCACTGTTTTTAGGAATTCATTCAACGGAGCTTTTTCGAACTCATTTCTCGTCGTTCGGAAGTCTATCCTCGTTGGAGATTCCTAGAACTACTTCCCAGAAAAACCGCTGTTGGGTGGAAACGTCGGTTTCCGTTAGACGGAATTGTCCAGAAGGTTTAATCTACCGCCCCATTTGCATCACATCGGTGCCTTGTAAGATCATGAAGCTACCGTTCACCCAGCCCACGTACATCTCCAGATTGCCTGGGCGTCGTTATCCAAGCCCACACCCGGAAAACTGAAGCAAGCGACCTGTGGAGGTGAGGCCGCTGATAACCGCAGTTACAAAGATCGTCCATCATGTTTCCAGGGTGACGAGGCTATGTTTCCAGCAGATGAGAGTAGCAGTGCAAAGATTACTTCAGATTTGCCGTTGAAAATAGACGGATGCGAGCTGAACGCCTTAGTTTACACCGGCGCTGATTATTCGATAATAAGTCTCAAAATGGCAAAGAAACTAAAAAAAGTTGTGGCGAAATGGAGTGGATCGCAGATACGGACAGCAGGTGGTCACGTTATTGCGCCCCTTGGCAGATGCACCGTAAGGCTCGAAATAGGAGGCTTTACTTACTTTGCCGACTTTATTGTACTGCCGGAATGTTCAAGGGAGCTCATATTAGGAATGGATTTTCTACAAGCTATTGGCGCCATAATTAACCTGCGCAGGGCCAGTGTGTCATTTTCGACCAAACAAGCTGTCTGCGGAGGAATCGGTGGAACGACGCCTTACTGCTCTGCGCGTTGTTGATTGTGACGTCACTGTGCCGCCACGTTGCAGTGTAATGGGGCTTGTGGAGAATAAGGCATTTCACGACCGCGAAAGAATAGCGGACGGAAACATAGGGCTGTTTCTGAACAAAGGAATTTGTGTGGCTCGGGGTCTTGTACACTTAACCAATGGCCGCGCAGATGTCCTACTTACTAATTTTGGGAACGAATGTCACCACATCACCCAAGGTACGGCTATCGCCTATTTCCACGAGTTCTGCATGGCGACTGAACTATGCAGCTTAACAACAATGCCAACCGCTCTACCAGGGACCTGCAACGTCGACACATCAGTTACCGTCAACCATAACCTCCCAGAAGTTCAAAAGACACGGATATACGCCTTTATAAAGGAATTCTCTGACTGTTTATCCACTTCCTCGAAGGTGCGACGCACACCTATTGCGAAGCACAGGAATGTAACAGAAGACGCTACGAGACCGATATGCCAGCACCCATATAGAGTATCACAAAAGGGAAGAGAAATCATCAAGAAGCAAGTCGAGGAAACGCTTTCAGATGACGTCATCCAGCCTTCCAACAGCCCATGGGCGTCTCCCGTAGTGCTTGTTAAGAAGAAAGACAACACACTTTGATTCTGTGTCGACTATCGAAAACTGAACAGCGTAACTAAACGGGATATGTACCCTCTGCTGCGTATCAATGATACGCTAGATCGGCTGCGATGTGCAAAATTTTTCTCCTCCCTGGATCTCAAGAGCGGATATTGGCAGATAGAGGTGGATGAGCGGGACCGTGAAAAGACGGCATTCGTAACCCCAGACGGCTCTACGAATTTAAAGCGCTCCCATTGGGCATGTGTACCGCGCCAGCGACGTTTCAGAAAATGATGGACGCTGTCCTCGCGTGATTGAAATGGCAGTCATGTTTGGTGTATTTAGATGATGATGTCGTGTTTTCCGCAACATTTGACTAACATCTAGAGCGACTGCGCATAGTATTGGAAGCGATCCGCTCAGCAGAGTTGACAATTAAACCAGACAAATGCCACTTCGGCTTTGAAGAGCTGCGATTCCTTGGACACGTCGTTAGTTCTGAAGGCGTTCGTCCAGATCCCGAAAAAACAGCTGCTTCGCGAGGTTCCCGACACCCAAAGGCAAAAAATCAGTACGTCGTTTTTTGGGTTTATGCGCGTACTATAGGCGATTTGTGGAAAACTTTTCCAAGATTGCCGAACCTCTTACAAATCTAACAAGAGGTGACATACCCTTTACGTGGGAAATCGAACAACAGGAAGCCTTTGACGAGTTAAGGAAACGCCTACAAGCTTCTCCAATCCTTGCCCATTTCGATGAGACAGCGGACACTGAAGTTCATACCGATGCGAGTAATGTCGGCCTCGGCGCCATCCTAGTCCAGTGCCAAAACAGTGAAGAGAAAGTGTTAGCCTATGCCAGCCGCAAACTCTCGAAAGCTGAGACAAACTACTCTGCCACCGAAACAGAGTGTCTCGCGCTCATCTGGGCAATAAGTAAATTTCGACTTTACCTCTATGGTAGACCATTCAAAGAAGTCAGTGACCACCATTCCCTGTGCTGGCTGGCAAATCTCAAGGATCCGTCAGGCAGACTAGCAAGATGGAGCCTTAGGCTGCAGGAGTATGATATTACTGTGGTGTACAAATCCGGGAGAAAACACAGCCATGCCGACTGCCTGTCACGCTCACCAGTCGACACAAGTGTGCCAAAGGACGAAGGCTTCCTGTTCCTAGGCATCGTCAACGCATCGGAAATCGCTCAACAACAACGAGATGACCCAGATTTGCTGTCGCTTATACAACGCCTCCAGGGACTCGACGTTCAAGTCCCGCGCATTTTCACCAGAAGTCTTCCTTCGTTCTGCCTTCGAGGAAGTGTCCTTTACAAGAGGAACTTCGAGCCAAACGGCGAAAAGTTTTTACTGGTTGTACCTACAGCTATGCGACAAGAAATTCTGCACGCATGTCACGACGAACCGACATCTGGACATATGGGTGTGAGCCGTACATTCACCAGAATTCGTCGGAAATACTATTGGCCTAAGTTGATAACATCAGTGCGGCACTACGACAAAACTTGTCGTGAATGTCAAAGGCGCAAAACTCCATCCGTGAAACCAGCAGGCCATCTCCAGCCAATCGGCCCGCCGGATGCCCCATTCCAAGTTGGAATGGATCTCTTAGGACCTTTTCAGACATCATCTGCAGGCAAGAAGTGGATCGTTGTAGCCACAGACTATCTGACTGTTACGATGAGACTGATTCTCTGTACAGTGCAACAGCTCTTGAAGTTTCCAAGTTCTTCGTCAACAAGATAGTCCTCAGGCATGGTGCGCCCATCGCAGTTATTACGGATCGTGGAACAGCTTTTACTGCAGACCTAATGAAATATCTGATGCGAATGACACATACACATCATAGAAGAACTACGCCTACCACCCTCAAACGAATGGATTAACGGAACGCCTGAACAGAACTCTAACTGACATGCTTTCAATGTATGTCGATGTTCAACATAGACTGTGGGATGAAATATTGGCCTACATAACCTTCGCAGCCGTTCAAAAAACAACTCGAGTTGCGCCATTCGAACTTGTATTCGGCCGAAGGGTAACTACTCCATTGGATGCCATGTTGCCACTAGACGACGAAAGCAGCTATCCACCTGACCTAGACGATATCTTGCAAAGAGCCGAGGAAGCACGACAGATGGCAAGATACAGAATACGCCGCCAACAGCGCGTCGATTCCAGTCGGTACAACCAGCGACGTACTGAGGCGCTTTATGATCCCGGTGACAAAGTGTGGACATGGACCCCAGTGCGCCGCCGTGGACTCTCTGAAAAGCTTCTCAGCCGATACTTCGGCCCTTACGAAGTACTCCAACGTGTAAGCGACGTCACTTACGAAGTCAAGTCCGCTGGACACGGCAGCCCAAGACGACGCAATCCCACGGAGGTGTTACACGTAGTACGCATGAAGCCCTACTATAAAAGATCACCGGAAAACGATTGAGGCACAGCAGGAATCCTTTTATTGCCCGACGCATCCGGACGATGCGCATGAGGAGGGGGATAATGCCGCGACATCTTAGCCGCATTCAAATAACGCGCCCATCCATGCGCATACAGGACACGCATGCGCGCCGTATTGTCGTTGCCGCGTAAAGACCATCGTGGCACGCGCACCTTGTCGGAACCGGCTCGCATGCGCCACGCGCTCGGGACTTCGGATGAAGAGAAAGAGGAAGACAGGGGGATGACCTCTATGGTGTTCCGACTGAGTCGAGTTTTTACGACCGCAGTCACTTATAGTTGTGGGCACAGGCTCGCCCTTAATAAATACGTTTGTTTGACTAGTCTATGTGCTTCAGCATCGCTACAATATCATATACACTCATATAATAAATTTCCTTGATTATAACAATTTCTTTCACCATTCTCAGCATGGGTGCCGCAAGGGACTCTCTTGCGAAACACAATTAGCTGCCTTTCTTCACGACCTGCACCTAAATCTAGACGCTAACATACAAACTGATGCAATTTTTCTCGATTTTGCGAAAGCATTCGACAAAGTTGCCCATCAGCGCTGACTACAAAAGCTCTCACGACTAAATCTACAACCCGCTGTTCTGACATAGATTGACCAATTCCTTACTAACCGCCTGCAGTCAGTGTGCGTCAATAACAACAACTCTGAGCCTCTTCCAATAGGATCCGGCATCCCTCAGGGCTCGGTATTAGGCCCCCTATTTTTTTCTAATATATATTAACGACCTACCAATGCGCGTTACTAGCAAAATCTGCATGTTTACCAATGATTGTGTTATTTATCGTTCAGTTGTGAACAGTACTGACCCATTTGCTCTTCAACAAGACTTGCACAACATTCAAGATTGGTGTCAACATTAGATAATGGTATTACATCCTAGTAAATGCAAAACAGTGCCTTTTTCTCGCCGTTCTAACCAGTTGGAATTTTAATATAAAATAGTAAATGAGCCACTAGACACAGTAAGCCAATATAAACATATAGGTCTGACGATATCAAATGATTTTGACTGGTGTGTGCATGTAACAAACGTAATTGCACCAGCTAACAAAACATTTGAGTTTTTACGACGTCACTTACAAAGCGATTCACAGCATGTCAAACTCCTAGCCTACAAGACACTTCTACGGCCCAAACTAGCGTGCGCATCAGCCATTAGGAATCCCCGCCAGATTTTCCTCACAAATGCCCTTGAGGCCTTTCAGAATTGTGCCACTCGTTTCATCCAATCCGCCTTTTTATATGATATCAGCGTCGCATCTTTGAAAGTAGAATCTGGCTTACAAACACTTTCCAATCGACGTCTCATGGCTAGTTTATTATTATTTCACAAGCTCTGTCACAGCGCGCTAAATTAAGCACCGTATATTTTGCCACCATCACGCAGATCCTGTCGCAACGGTCACCCCCTTAAATGTTGCCCGTCCTCATGCTCGTACTGTTACCTTCGCACCTTCTTTTTTTCCTCGAGCAGCCAAGTACTGGAACGACCTTGCGCAGGAAATCGCTGACTCAAGCCCATCTGCCTTCATGGAAGCTACCACATCCCTATATACTATGTAACAAAGTGTTCACCATGTTGTATATCTTGTAACCCATCCCTTATGTAATACCCCCTAGTGGGGTCTTTAAGGAAGTAAATAATGAATTAATGAATGAATGAATATATTGAAGTTGTTTGCGGCGTCTGGCTTCTTGAACGTAGGTAGATTTCTCGTATATGCATGAAGTGCCCATCGAATGATAGTTTCGATGGCGGCCAAGGAATCGTCCAGACGCTGAATATTTTCGCTGGAAACCTGCCAGTCATTGTCTACTCCTATAAGCACGCATATTCCAGGCTCTGGCGAGACGTGAAATACAATGGCTTCAGCCAAACGGAAGTCCTTGTTTTTTACCTTTTCATATGCACCCCTCTATGTCAATGCTGACAAATTGTTGCATATTTCTGGAGCTTCTGTAGCCTTTATTTCAAGCGTGTTTGATTCATGCTGACTATGCATCAAAACTCGTACACTCCGGTAATATTTGGGACGTCCTGAAATTTTTCCGAAACTCGAGACGTTGAGCTGCTCTTCGGCGAGCACAGTGGCTTTCAGCTTCCTAGGCAAGTATTCTGCGATGAAGCTGCATTGACTGCCCCCATCAATCAACGTTCTTGCCATACCCTGAGCCCAAACTTGTGCGGTCTGCGGAATTGTGTCGTTTTTCAAGTATGTTGACGAGCTGGAAACAGTTGTCTACGTTTCTGTATTCTTCCATGTTGGGTCGCACATCGTTGTGATGTGTCGTCCCTTGCATTTCGCGCAGCTTAATCTCTTCCACCTTCTGCATTCCTTCTCCCTGTGAAATTGTCTAGCGCATCAGAAGCAGCATCCTACGTTGCGCAGTTTCTCTTTATTTGTCTAATGTGACTTCAGCTTGGCAGATATCCGAATAGGCAGCGCACAAAAGGGCCTTGTGTTTGCGTCTTTTTTTGTGTGTACGTGTTCGTTGCCCTTTTGTGCGCTGCCTATTCGAAAATCATGGCTCACCAACTAGCCCATCAGTACATTTTGGTAGATATCCATCGGCTGATCTTTGTTGCCGGGTAGTATGCAACTCTCTAGAGTTAATTTCAATCCTAGCACAGACGCAGAATATTGGATATGTTCATTAGGTTGTTACTTTGTGGTAAGGGCTTGTTTTCTCATGTCAACAGTCATCAGTATAGCCTGTTCCCGGCTTCTTATTTCAAGTTTCTAATGCTCTAGAAGTCTAGAAAATATACAGTCCACCTACTTTGCCATTAGTACCATTCGTGCTTGTCGAAGACAAGGTGCACTGAGTATAACGGAGCACCATTTCTTGCGGAACATTTGATATTGTAACCGTTTTCAGTAGCACTCCATAAACTTTTCCTTCGATGCCAATGATACGACGGGATCTCACGCGGTTTTGTACGCCTTCATATACAACCTTTCAAGCCTTTCGAGATGTTCACATGGGCGGAGTTTACGTAGGTTTAACAGCCGGCGCATGTGGTCATTAACAATCAGTGGCTTATGTCTGAATCTCTCTTTGAGTCAAAGTTCTATAGCTGTGCTAAACATTCGTTAGTTGCGGCCAGGCCGCTGATGACACCTTATGCTTTACCCGCCAGGTAGCTCCGGAGATATTTCAATATGTCTACGTCTGCAAGATGTCAATTCTGGTGAATGGTTGACTCAAATTGATCCCAAAACTGAGATCATTTAGTGGGGTCACCATGAAACTTCAGTGCATCGAGCTTAAGTAAATTAATTGGTGTGCGTGCTTGATGAGGCTCCTCGTGACATGCGTATGTAGCTGCTGCTTAAGGCGAGGATAAAATGCGTTTATCGTGGGACTTCGCGAGGACGATAGAATCTTGATAATGTCCGACGCTTTGAATCTCATCCTCAAGGTCATATTCAATAAAATGCTCTTCTATTTCGTTGTCAAGGTCCGTCAGCATAGCTTCATCCATCTTCAAAAGGTTAAGATGATCAGTTAGCTCACCAGTTGGGGATGGTCCCGTCTGCATAAGAGTTGTGATGTCGTTGATGATCCAGGAGACCACAGCTCCAACAGTAACACGTTTCTGTCTTAGCATTTCCATGTCGGCCCGTCGGAAATAGGATTCGTGATGACGTGGGCCGCACTGCGTTTCTCTCCCAGTGTCGTCGCGCTGATCTCCTCAATCGGCCGTCCTCTTCATGGAGCTCGCTTCATCTTCAGGTGTCCTAACTGTTCTTCTAAATCCTGGTCACGGAGCCATACTGCTGTAAACCAAGAAGCGTAGCCGAACTAGAGAACGCCTTGTTTATTTGACGCTGGGTAAAAAACAAAAAAAAAATTGATTAAGAGAGCAAATAAGTCAGCGCAGCCGACAGGAGGGGACAAAAGAGAGGACACATAGCGCTGAACTTCCAACAGTTTATTTCTTTTGAATGCCTTCGCTTTTATACAGTTCACACTGTTACAGCAGCCATGCGCCGAACACAATGATTTCGCATTACACGCGAAATCATCCGGCCAGCTAACATCTTTTTCTTTAAAGGATGATTGTGTGAGTACCCCCTCTGTTGCTCTCACTGATAGGGAAAAGACCTATTCAGGTTTGTCCAGGTGATCAATTGTAACATCATTCGTTCCGCGCATGGCTTTCAAAAGAAATAAACAGTTGGAAGGTCAGCGCTCTGTGTTGTCTCTTCTGTCTCCTCCCGTCGGCTGCGCTCATTGGCACTTATAATCACGTTGTACCAACATGCCCAATCCTACAGCCCTCTAAAAAAATTACAGCATATCCACGGGTGAATGATGAAGAGCTTGGGCGAAGCTCCTGAAGCAATCATGGTTACACCGTGAAATGTTCAGTGGTTTCGCCCAGCAGTAATCAAAGCGATACGCCGCTTTGATTACTGCACGCTATCTAGCGTGCAGGGTGCCGCTTCTTTTTTTTTCTTTTCTTTCCTTTTTTGTTTTTTTTTGCACACATATTTCACACATCTCTATGGCACAGCCCCATCTAGTATATCGTCATCCAACTGCAGTTTGCATGCATATCTATCGGACAGCGCCATCTATTGAATGATACGGGAGACGCGACGGCGGGGGCACGCCGGATGGAGCGACGATCGACCAGGTGATGCTATAAGGAGCTTCGCGCCTAAAATTGAATGTGGACGCACGCTCGGGTCCACGCTCGCTTATCCCTTCTTTGTCTTCTGTGCTCTTGCCGAGCATAATATTTAACAGCCTCTTCTGAAGGTTGCTATTTCTTTGGCTCTCTTAGATCACAATAGAACGCAAGTATCCTCAGATTCTAGATAGGCGGTCAGGACGTTTGCTTCAGACTCCATAGCGAAAGAGGCCAGGACTGTGACGTTGTTAAGAACGTGGCAATAACTATACACACGATCACTTAGTTCCCAGCCCAGTCGGGCCAAAATTTGGATTCGCTCGCCTCAACGACATCGCCCAGTCCCAGGCACGTGTACTAACTCTGTGCGCGGGAGGAGAAGCCTTGTCACAGTTCGAGGTCCAAGAGTTCCGAGACACTTTTCTCCCTTATAATGAATTCCCAAAACACTTTTGTCTGGAAGAAAGTGTTTCCTCCACACAAGAAGCTCAGAAGACCACAGGCCCTTAGGATGCTCGAAACTAACTCCTGTCCTAAAGTGGTTATCATGCGCTGCCGATTCCCGAGTGACTCTAGCTCACAGTTCACTCGCTGGGGGCGGCGAGGGGGTGGCGTGGGACATGTTGCCTCTCGGAGGCTCTTGCGGTGCCCCTCGTTACGTGGGGACAAGGACCACACAGAAACAATAGAGCTCGGGTCTCAAGAGCTCGGAGTATCATCAAGTTTGGGCTGTTCAGAGAGCCTGCTATGCGGCGGTTAGCCTAGGCCTAACTGTCTCAACGTGGGACTATCCCGCAATGTCGTCCTATAGGGTGGTGCTCCCAGGATGCTTATAATAACGTTCCTCGTACCATAACAGAAGTCGACGCTAAAGGAGATTCATGTATAGTAGTGTAGGCCTGGCAGTGTTGTACACGCTCCTCTAAAACAGGAACGAAAGTTCGTTCCTCGTTCCTTACCATTGTTGGAATGAGTGTACGTTACAAGTTCCTATAATGCGAAAGGAACGCGTTCCAGTTATGTAATAGTATGGAGAGCTGGGCGAGTTGGTTTGAGGACAATATTGGAAACATTTCGGCGAAATTGAAATCACGCGAGACGCGTCTCATACTGCGTCGTTGCCCGCGCTCCGTCTGTGTCGTCTCGCTGGCGACGCAATAAGGCTTTGGGGACCCAGGCTCGTTTTCGATTTTTCCTCTTGGGTTAACGCGAGCGCAATAGCCCAGGAGTGGCTTGGGTTCTGCACAGGCGCCCTAGCGACTCGCAAACTTCTTGGGTCCCCAAGCTCTTTGGGGCCCCAATTCTCAAACTCTCTATTGCCTGTTCCGAACTATCCTAGCTATTTATCCAAACTATCCAAACTGTCTATTGCCTAATACAATCATAGTTGCGAAATACCCACAAAGCCATAATTATTCCTTGTGTGAATAGGCAAACTACCCCCTACGGATCCGTAAAGCTATACGAGCAACTGCACAGCTGTACACTTTGTCGATTCCGCTGCTGATAATGCTGAATTATGCATGAGTGTTTTTAACGGCTGGGCCTTTAAACAACCAACTCGTTGCGCAGTTCAGATGCTTTGACGCCTGGTGCGATTCTACACTTCTCTGACGCTATATTACATGCCTTAAGGAGACTCCTCGCATCACGTGGCATTCGTAGGTTTCTTTTTTTTTCGAAACAGCTTCAAGCATTGGCGTGGCCCTGTGGTAGCGTGCCTGGTTTCCCCGCCGAAGGCCTGTGTTCCATCCCATCTCAAAACGAAGATCATTATTATTTGTGTATATGCGTCTATCTTGAATTTTCGCTCACGGTCTCCCGATTTTTTGCTCACAACTAACGACACTTACACCGGAATATCTGCGAAACGAGCTCTTTAACGATATCGCGCTAAAACAATCGCGACTTTCGAGTTGTCCGAACACAAACGTCAACAAGGTATAAAAAGCGCCCTTTCCAACCGACGGTCTTACGCTGCCATAAAATCCCAAGCAAGCGCCCCCTTCCCATTTTCAGGAGATTTGAAATATGCGCCAAACACCAAGTAAGCGTCCTGCCTTCCTCCCTAAATCCGAATTTTTTTCAACCAGTTCTCCGCTACAGAATCCTGCAGCAGCCGTTCCTAGGAACCCAAGTTCTGAGTGTCTTTATATAAGTTCGCGATTTCTTAGGCATTACGCAGTGGGGTGCCTCAGGGTTATAGGCGTGCGCACAAAGGGGGCAGGGGGGCGGCCTCCCCCCCCCCTAGTCACCTAAGAGGGGGGCGCATAATCTGCCCCATACATTGACCCCCCCCCCCTAGTCACCTAAGAGGAGGGCGTGTGACATCTGCCTCTTGCATTGACACGCTGGGCTAGTTGGGCTGCATGAACCTTCGCCCCCCATATGGGGAACCCTGCGCACGCTTATGCTCAGGGTTGCATTCTTAGCTGTCGCAAATTGTTCCGCGTTCCCTCTGCCATTCCCCCCAAAACGTAAGGAGTTGCCGTTACGGTTCCTCCAATCTTTAACGGAACCATGGCGTGTCTCCGTTCCTCTCAAAACGAACTAGTTACAGGCACGCCGTTCTACACAACACTGAGGCCTGGTAAGTGTGCGGAAGCCCTATGTTTATTACAGATTCCTTCAGAACACGAGATGGCGGTTTCAATTTCAGGCTGCCCAGTCAGAAATGCATAAACGAAATGCAAGAACGCTTTGGGACTTCGGCACACGTTCACGCCGAATTTCTGCATGTGTGCATGCTTATACTGGACTCTTCGCCCATTACATGCCTGTTATCTAGGGATGAAGTACCGAAAATTAAAAGGTGTGGATGTGCACCTATAGCCCGCGTTGGCTGTCTGCACAAGCTGTCGCACAACTAGGGCAGCGTGATACTCTATGAAACATACGCAGCGATGACGAGGAACTACTCATGTAACGTGGCCCGCTTGTGAATAAAACCGTAGCTGTCATAGTTTTACAAGGATGAAGGCGAAATGATCAAAGTATAGATTCAGGCATGCTTGCGAGGGGTATGTGCACCGCTGGGTCAGTCGGCGCGACTTAATTTGCACCCATATCGTCAAATATTAAAGACGATGTCTTTCTTAGGGATACTTTGGAAAATGCGCGTGTCTGTCACCCGCTATTCAGCCACCCCGGCTAAAGAATGCAACCGTTAGCGGGTTCATAATTGTGAACATTCTCGCAAAAAGCAAATTGCAAAGGCACAGCATCAAAGGTAATGGTGCGTTCCTTTAGTAGAAAATATATCATACATAATTCTAAAGACCGTAGTGTTTCTGAGGCTGCGCTGATGCTAGTGTTTTTGGTGCTGTGCTGAAATTCGTTTTAAAGCGTCGCCACATCGCGGCGATCGGCGCGACTTAGCGTGCGGGTTTTCTCGGGCGTGGCGCGCTTTCTGCGCTGTATTTGCACCGAGGGGTTTTTGAAAGCGATATATATAGCTTGGCTCTGTAATTAAGTAGTTGAAAGGCGTAGTGAATTATGTACATCATTTTCTGTTGAAAATTCGACCTATCGCGCGCACGATGGCATGCGTTTACTTTTGGTTTAACTTGGTATGAAGTTTGCCTTAGCTGTCACAAGTCGCTCTATAACTGTGTGTCGGCTTTTACTTGCTCATGAGGGGTGCTCACGGGACCAGTCCCACAAAGTTAGACGCCTCAAATCAAGGCTACATGATAATATGATGCAGGCGATGTCCCACTTTCAACACCGCTTGATCCTCTGTCTCACGTTCATTTGTGGGAGGGTGCTTTGTTCGAACTTTCCGCGTATGCTAAACTTTCCCGGGGTTCCACAACTGACCACGAGTTATAAAATCAGAAGTTATAAGGGTAACCGGAGCGAATTTTGAGAATTTTCGTGTCGGTGATAGAAAAGTGAGGGGCTCTATTTTCACGGAAATTATGTCGGTGAAGGGTAGATTAGCGACGGAAATGTCGCCAGAAGATTATTCGTTCAGGAGCAGCCGCACTCCACTTTTGTGTTGAAGAATGATTTATTTCAATAAGCGCCGCTTTTCACATTGTGGGACATTCAGTGCATCTCCCCCTGCTTGAGGAAGGTTTGTGGCACGCGGACACACACAAGTTCTGTGCGTTTTTATACTGCTTTTTAAGTAGCGAAAATGAGATCATTTCATTTTTGAAAATTCTGTCAAAGTATCCTTCCGTTCGAACCACACGAGCCATGCAAACTGCTTGTTCGGATTTTATTCGGATGTCGAGGGAGTTTCAATGCCCATTGGGATGCGTTTACTTTTGGTTTAACTTGGTAGAAGTGTTGCCTTAGCTGTCGCACATTCTGTTTTTAGAATGCTTTACAAAGATAAATCAGGCACAACTGTAATGCCTTACATTTTATTCTCCGCAGAATGACCTAAAAATCAGAAGTTATAGGTAACCATGATGCCAGTTCTTCTGGGTCTCAGTAAAGTTCTCGCCCCCCCCCGGCTCTCTCCCAAGGAAAAGTAATGTTATACGCATGGACGGGAGAGGGAAAATAGCGACGGGAGTACCAATGCAAATTACATAAGGTGGGCCGCTTTAAAGCTTCCAACCATTACAAAGGATGAGCCAATTCTTCATCGTAATCAGTCGGCGCTTCACAAATGAACATAATGCAGTACAGGGACGGTAAGTGGTGCCTCGATTCTCCGCTGATGCCGCAATAATGGCTTAGGAGCTGTTCCCAACTTCATAATATTGTTATTATGGCATAGTGGGCTACTGCTAGGTAACTTGTATTAGTAGCCTCAACTGAGCTTACAACGGGGACTCAGAAGCGCCGCTCTTCAGCTTTCGCTGTGCTGTGCTGAGGTTTAAGCGCAGGCCTGGCGTTTTTTCCTCCCACACGTGCAAGTGCTCGCCATAATGTCAGATGAAGAAGTGACATTGTTCTTATGTTGAAAACAGACTGCCCATCATATAAGATTCTACATCTAACAATGTCATTGCATGTCTAGATGAAATGGATTTACACAATATTACTCAAGAAGCTAGCGGGTCCTGTTCCGAAGGAACGTAGTAACTTGCTAGCATGAAGATTAATTAAAGGGTAATGTGACTAATAGGAAGTGAAAAAATTTGATCTGAAGTAATATGTAAACATATATCTGCAAAAGCGATGCGCTCAGTAAATTTGCACACTTAAGGATGTTTCTTGTGTCTGTAACTCATTTGCTTACACTAATAGAAAAGAGGGTTGGTAGAACTTATACAGGCATTCGAAATGTTGTTTTGGTGAAACTAAGCCGTTTGAAAACCATTTGTGCTTCTAGCGAAATATCTCTACTTAGTCTTATTTCATATCTCCGAGTGCTATTGTGTCCTCTTATGCAAATTACAATGTTAATGTACAGCACTGACTAAAAAAATTGAAGTTGTGTGCCGTAACTAGGTGGGCCTGGAACTCAGCACTAATTGTGATGACCAGCTGTACACGTTACCTCTCCGTCGCTCTCCGGGTTTACCAACATGTATACTATACATACCTGCCAAGTCTCCCGGATTACCCGGGAGACTCCCGGATTTTGAACGTTTCTCCCGGTTGTACGGGTCATAGGAAAATCTCCCGGAAATCCAGTTTTGCCCCGCGCGTCCAGTGCATTGCGCGCCCTGTGCGTCACGGTGACGCGAGGTGGGACATTTCGCGTACAGGTGCGCTGCACGCAATTTAAAAATTGATCCTAAATGTGTTATAGGTTATATCAGCCGTTAATATTTCGTAGATGATGTGTTTGTGTACACACAAATCTATCCCACAAGTTATCTCGCCTTCAAAATTTTGTGTCACTGCTGCTTTAAGTGGAGAGCCCAGCACTTAGAAGGGTAGCCGTTACCGATGTCTATCGAGATAGCGTGTTCACCAGCGCTTGCAACCGTCCCTGTCTCAACGGCGCCCCTTATGGTCAAATTGCCTGACGAAATAACTGGTAAGCAAACGACATCAGGCCTCGCACGCGGAGCGATGTTATCGCATGTGCCCTTCGCGTGACGGTGGCTGCCGGGTCGTTTCATCTCTGCTTCAACCGCGTTCGTCCCTAGCGCTAGCGAGCATTTACTCACACGTGAAACAGACGATGCGTAAGCGATGTTATCGGTTTGAACTCTGTACAGATCAGCGGCGACCTCAAAATCCCGCTGACAGTGTCGATATAATAGCTATCGCAGTACCCCCCCCCCCCCATTGAGTAGATCTCCCGGATTCCGTTTCTCCAAACTTGGCAGGTATGACTATAGGAGTGATCCGGAAAGCGCAGTGACGTGCTTGGCTGCCACGATAGGCTAACATCGTGCTCCCCACCCTACCTCTAAATAATTACGACGTTATACCAAGTTGTTTGGGCAAACCGAGCTGCGTGAGGTGTTAGCGACAGATAAGAAGAGGGAAGGGCAAAAGCAGCTCGGTCGCCCGTACTTTACAACCGAAGCGGGTTCGAAACCGAATCGGATGTAGGCATATTGTCCCTTATTCTTGTTGGCAGAGGATTGTTCTTCACGCATGCGCGAATGTTTGCTTATGGAGTTATGGTCTATAGTTTTTAGCCATACCCTATTCTGCTCTCGCTAAGAACATGCGTACGAAGAACTATGATGGGTTGATCAGCTGACGCTGTCTAGCTTATCTGTAAAATGATGCTATGATGAAAAAATTCGGCAGATACCACGTACCGTGGGAATCGATGTTATGCGAAGCATGCGCGGGATGGTGACTGTGGCATAATTTTTCATGTTGAGCGAAGGTTTACGGAATGACGCTAAAGAAATGTGGAAGTGGTATAAACACACTCATATATCCTGAAGAGTCGCATATGTATTATATAACCACTTGTTTACAGTTGCGTAACGATGCCAACAGCAATATGGGTGTTACCAACACCAGACGCGGTACGCTGATATGTAGTGCTTATATTCTTCAATACTGGATAGCGCGAATCCGAACAGCACAAAGAAGAAACACAAATGCACAGGACAGGCGTAACTCGCGACTAAGGTTCATTCAGGAACGTTCCTCTGGATATACACACAGCCGAGTGGAAATGTGAAGTACCGTAATGCAAGCGTTAGGGGTTTGAGAGTGACATTGGGACTGACTGTGCTCTTTAAGTTGTGATTAACTGTGAGCGACGTTCTTCTTTTTCTTCCCAGTCAACGTACTGATCCTTGCCCCAACTCCCCGAAAAGCTTTCTGCACTTTAAGTGGTTTCGCATTGCCTCTGGGATCGGCGCACATTCGAACATGTTTTGATTTCGTGTGATGAACAACTCACTAAAAGTCTCCTTATGTGACGTCATAGTGAAGTCACACATTTTGGCAACCTGTGACGTCATTATGAGGCCGTGAGGCCGTAGTCTTGATCACGTATCTTTATGCGTTATTCGTGTTGTCGCCCAAACTCCCCTTTCTCGTTTTATGAGGCATGTAAGGCTTTTGTCTCAAAACATATCTCTTCACTTTAAACACAGCCATCTGTTTCGTACCAGTTTTCCGGAGCGTTTATACTAATTTCTGTTTGTACTTATTTATACTAATCATATTTTATTTGTTATAATTATAATTTTATTTTTGAGACATATCTTCATGTCCACCCTATTATAGGGAACACAAGCTCAAGTTTGCGGCGCGACGACAGCGCCGCGCCAGCCGCGCTGCGGCTCTGTCGGAAAACTCTGAACCGTCGCGCGGCCGACTCGGCCCCTTTCACGGTAGCGGTAGCGCACGTGCGCTCGCGTTCTTCTCTCGGTGCGGGTAACTGTGGGGCCGTCAGCTCGGCACGTTGAACCGAGAGGCTTGCTGTGCGAAGCTGCGCATTTCCACGATGGCAGAAGCGACCCCGCGGAAGCGCAATCGTGGTCCGAAGTATTGCGGTTTAGTGGCCAGCCACAACAGTGCAGACAAGGCACACGATTCACGTGTTAAACTGTATCGGTTCCCGGGCGTGTCGCACGAGAAATAAAGGCGGCAAGCGTGGATAGCTGACAGCGCTGTCTCGCCTTCTATTTTGGCTGTCTGAGTTCATCGCTTTCGTTCGTTCCGACTACCTGAATCGGTAAGTAACGGGGCGCATGCACGCAGCGACTACAGTAATGATTACTCGCTGTCTTCTCGCATTGTTAAAGTCCAGTTACGGTTGTAGGTGAAGCAACTTTGTGTTTTGATTCCCCGTGCTCGTGAGACCTACCCGTCGTTGTTGAACGTTCACATTCGCGTTATACCGTTAGCGTTGCGCGGTTGGTTGAATTCAACTGAACTCCGCACATTGTCAGAAGTTCGGCGCCTGCATTTCACGCGTCGGGAAGGTTGCTTTATCACGCCGGAACGGATGTCTGTGCATTTTCAGCAAGCTTTGACATCGTTCTGCAGGTTTGCTTTGTTTTTGTCACTTTATTGGGGTGATATATATTTAAGCCGCTAAATATAACTGGCACTTCATACATGCTTTGCAATTGCAACCTTGAATTAACCACCTTCTGACTTTGTGTGATTTTCTAGCCGCGTTCACGCAACAGGTTTTATACGCCTGTCAAGTCGATATCATAAAAAGAGACTGCAAGCATGATGCGAGAGCCGAAAAAACGAGGCGAGCAGTTCATCTTGCTTCACAGTGGTTAAGGCTCAGCTAGCTGCCTCGCGTCTTAATCGGCGGGTGATTCTCCAGCGGCACGGAGGACTTGACTCTAACCTTCTCAGGAAGCAGTGCCATGGCCGTATAATCTTTTTTTCGCACGCCGCAAACGTTTGTTCACGAAAGTACACGGCTGCTACTGTAAGCATGCCATATCAAAACAACAATCATATGATTCGTAGTCCACGCCGCAGAACATCGATATAGTGTACGGCTGCATTTCGGAGTGCGTGTGGACCATTATTCATCTTTAACGTGACAGAATGAGACTTACCTCGAGGTATGCGTCCTACACGGTGTAATCGCGACTTGGGAAATGCATTTCGCTTTGAGTCGGGCGTGGTTGTCGTCGATCGTCTGCTCTTCACCGTTAACGTGATTGACGAGCCTTCCTCATTTTATCAAGTTCGCTTTGCGGAAGTGCCAGTCAAGCTTGAAGATCCTTTTGAAGCCGCACTGCACGCGGTACATTGTGAGACGCCGCAAGTGCACCGCGAGAGCTCTGCACGTGCACGGAAGCGAGCGGCAACGCGCTGGCGAGAAGGGAAAACGCTCGCTGATCACGCCCCAGTTTCTCTTTTTCTGCCAGAGATGGCGCTGCCTGTCAAGAGCAGCAGCGCCGCTAAGCGTTGCTTGGGAAGCCTATATACAACCCTTAACTTTACCCGTTCACAATTGCATTACCTTAACTCAATATAGAGATCATCGTACACGATCGGAAATCAAAATAAGGAAACAACACACATGGGCATTCCCCATTTTAATGCTGTTCTTGCCATGTATGTGTTATTCCCGATATAAATAAAAGCAAATTATTCAAGATTGAAACAAATGGCAAATACTAGGTATTTCTGTGGCGCTGTTAACCTCGAAGACAAGTGTCGGATTCCTGCCCACCGTGTTCTCGCTTCGACGGAAAGGGGCGTGTATTGATTTACGTGCACGTTAAAGAACTCTAGCGCGCGGAAATTCATCCTGCGTCCTACACTACGGCGTTCCTCACCATAATATCGTTGTTTGGCAAGTAAAACTCCCGGTATTTATTATTATTATTATTATTATTATTATTATTATTATTATTATTATTATTATTATTATTATTATTATTATTATTATGCTCGTCAATTGGGAAAATAGAATAATTCTGACAAACCTCGGAGCGCGACGAGCGTGAAGCGCCGGCAATGTGTGACGCAAACGACCGAAAACCGCGTTCACGGACAACCGAAACAAGGCGGGGCAGTTCGCATCGCAATCGTCATTAACGCGAACGGTATGGTAACGACGGTAACTACAGGAAAGCCACAACGCTTCATGCCTATTTGCGTTTACCAGCGCTTGTGACATCGCGTTGGCCGCGGGCCTTCAGAAAGTGTGGTCGCCATTCACAATCGCGTAGTTGGCGACCATTTGGCGACCAAGGCTTCAGCAGCTGCGACACACTTGTTTCGTTTTCGTTTTTACTTGACGCACGCGAACTGCGTGGGCGCTGTCTACGATCGCTTGGATAGCGACTGGTGTCAAAGCTGCGGAAACGACCGCAGAGCCTGCGACAAGCAGTAGTAGTGTTTTCGTCGAGTACCTTCTGAACTGCGCAGTCGGCCATCCGTGACTGTGCCGTAATTAGCCAGGTTCCTCCCACAGCACATGCGGTGCACATCAGCTTCGTTTCGACTCTGTAGATAGGCCGCGCGCGCGCCTTCCGAACCGCGTGGACGCTATGATCGCGTCGTTAGCGGTCACGTTTTAGTCTACAACGAATGCGGCACTCAGAAGCTTCGTTTTGACTTGGTGCAAATGCGCGCGCAGTGTTACAAAGCGCCAACACGATGGAAGCTGTTCAAGATGATGAAGACCTTCAGCCGCATGCTGGCATAAAACTCGCTTGCTTAATTGTGATGGACGAACGATCACTTGCCGCCTATATATCTGGCGAAAAGCAAACATCGACACTAGCGCGTGGTGGCGTTGGTGGTTGTAAGGAAGTGGTATAAAGCAGTAAAACTGAGAGCTGGGCGAGTTGGTATGAATTCATGTTGAAACTTTTTTAGCGCGCACAAAAGAAGGAGGACACAGAAAGAAGGTACAAAACGAGCGCTCGTTTTGTACCTTCTTTCTGTGTCCTCCGTCTTTTGTGCGCGCTAAAAAAGTTTCAACATGGTATAAAGCGTACGCGATTCTCCAGTAGGGTGTCAAGTATCACAGCGCCCCCCCCCCCCTCCCCCCACCTACATCGTTCGTCGAGTCTGAAAGAAAACATGCGCCATGAATGTGTGGCAAAAATGGAAATGAAACTGAGGAACACGGAGAAGACCGCCATCGTTATGAAAACAAAGCCAGCGTGCGAAACAATATGGCACATCGAAAGTCGAAGGGATAGTCTAAAAAAAACAAGATTGGCAACTCACGGCTCGACAATGTAATAATATTACTTTCAATGCTGGCACACTAGGTGATGTTAGCCTTCGCTTTGTTTTCGCTGCGCTGTCTGCGTTTCGGGTCCTATATCTTGTGTACTTCTCCTTGACGCCGGGATACCACTAAAGCGGCCCTCATCATTAATCTTGATTTCTACACAGCGCTTTCGCTATCTTCAGAAACAGGAACGTGGGGATACGGGCGGTAAGGCAACATCCAAGCAGTTTTCGGCTATTGGTTCAGGTGAAATTGTGAATATACGCCGTGTAAATACAACTAATTAGTACCATGCATCCCTGGCTAGACAAAGAGACCATTGGGTAATTCCCGCCACAATTTAACATATCAGTCGAAGTAAGTTTCAGAAACGCTTGTGCATAGGCATCCGCACACGTTAATCCAAGGGATCATGATTAGATCAAAATTTTCTGATAGGCATTTGTGTGGACATGAACCACATTGGATGTAAACAAATTCATATCCATAGGGCATCTAGTCTGCCACCAAAAAAACGCAAAATTCAGTAAGTATTGCACAAATAAGGCTCGTTGGGCTTGTTGGTCGCACATTTGTAAATGGGAAAAATTCGGCAGATCCCACGCGTTGCGGGAATCTGTTTCATGCGAAGTAGTCACTGAATACTTCTATGCTGTATTTCATGGCTTTGAGCCAAGCGTTACGAAGTAGATCGACATTGTTTTTGTAAGTGTAGTAGCTGTGTGCACATCGTGGGCTTACCAGGCACATCGACAACACTGGCGTTTAAAGGCTAACTTATGGTGGGACGGAGCGTCAGCCTTCCCGTTAGAGTACATACGTCAGTATTATCGAAACTAAGTGCACTTTATGGTGCAGCCATGTGAATATGATTCGTCGCTTTCCTTCATGTATTAATTCGGGGTCGAGCAATGCTTCAATATAGTTGCTGAATCATCGGAATAAAAATGTAATGTTTATTGGACTGCTATAAAAGCAGAGCCAACACTGGAACCACAGACGTTCATCTGACATGACGTCTGTATCGACGAGGGTGGCGATGCGGGCTTGTTGGTTGGTCATATCCGTCTTTGGGGCAATGGAGAAATGCTGTTCAGCAAAAAATAAACATACATGTGTCACATAATGCGTACACCGTGTGTGTCATTGAAGCAGCAGTAAGCATGATAATCAAACTAATCCTAGACAACCAGGAGAGCTAAGAAAACTCACACCATCTCCCGCTAAAGGGGACCATGAAGCGATGCGAAGCAGCGTTTCGGCATGTCGAGCCCGCGTTTCAGAAGGGGAGTGCAGAGGGGGAGGGTAGAGGGGAAGTGGAGAGGGGAGGGGAGAGAGCGAAAGGGGGAAAGGGGGACTGGCGAGAGGGAGCGAGAAAGGGGGAGTAGAGAGGGGAAGAGGTGCGTGGAGAGTAGGTGTGTAAAGAGGGTCTGCGCATGCGCAGTAAGGGTGGTCACGCCGCACACCACACCGCACACACCTGACTTCTTTCTTGTGTCCGTGCTTGCACGCCCTGTCTCTTTAGAATTACTACCAGCACCACCACCACGACTGGTTTGAACTCCGCCATAAGATGCTTGACATCTAAAATCAGCTGAACCTTAGCTCACGCTACGTATATCCGGCCAAGCTAAGCAACTACAATTTTCAAACCAGTTTATAGACCTGACGTGGCTCTGTGGGAGAATACCTGATTTCCACGCAGAATGTTGGGTTCGTTTCCGGCTGGGATCCTAATTTCTATTCTTTCCATTCGTCTGGTCAACGCTGCCGATGTCGGTTTTTCTTAAAGGGCCCCTCACCAGGTGACCTAGCGAATTTTAGTTAGACATTGCAAGTTGTTGCGAGCCCAACAAAGAGCATTATGCCACAAGAATTTTTCTAATCGGTCCGTTAGAAGCTGAGAAAAACAATAATTTGTAGCGGCGCGAAACCATAATGCGAGGAGGCGAGCTGCAAACCCTTGCCGCTCGCCCCGCGTAGCCTTCGCAAGCCAAATCCCTTCCCTGCCCTCTTCGCCACGCGAGCGGAAGGATCACATAACGCATACGCATGATCACGTCATGCGCACAAAATGTCACGAGCGCATGACGCGCCCGAACCAGCCCGAGCCCCCGAGACGCGATCGGTGTTGTGGCGGCGTTCTTTGCGCTTCATCTCTGCAAGTTATGCCGAATGCGCCCTCGCCGATCACTTGGCTTTCAACCTATTACTGAGCGCGAAAGCTGCAACATTTGTACGGACGCGAGACTAGCGGTGTGCCGCATGAACATCTAGTTAGACGCGGGAGGATAAATGAGCCTAATGAGCGCTGGAACGCGGTAGAATATTAGTTTCGTTGTAAAGGGTGGCGTCTGCACGATGCGCAAAGCGCGAGAACACGAACGCGTGCGAAACGGAGGTAGATTAGTCTCGAATCTCGCTGCGATTCGCAGTAAAAATTCAAAAAGAAAACGCACACATTCCGTTTGTGTGTTTTATTATTTCTCTCAAGTTTTATTCATCCATTCAAGCAACAAATTACAAAAACTACGCGTCGTGTCAAATAATTATCGCAGTGTCACGTGCTACTGTTGGCGACGTCAGAGCACAGTCGTCTACGTAGAGGAGCGACGTCACAGCACTACTACCTACGCAGGGCCATTTTCTCATGTACGTCATCCCCTCATTCTCTAAAGCGCGCGCCCGCGAGAGGAAGGGCAAGCAGCGTTCAGCTTGAAATTTGACCCATTTACGCGGCGCGTAGCGTTGCAAATTTTGGCAGACGTAATCGTGAACGCCTAGTGCATGCATTGCGCTCGTCGGCTCAAAATTGTCAAACCTGGTGAGGGGCCCTTTAACGCTCTCGCATTTAAATGAACAATGTCTGTTCTCGCCGTTCCTGGGTTGATATAAACTGTCAATTACTTGTGGCACATACCTGTACACCATGGCCAGCGGTAAGCGGGTATCTACCACACGTGTCTGGAGGAAAGGATTTGACGGCGTACGAGACAGGACTTTCACTTTATTCATATCATGACCCGACAGTCATATTCGTGAAGTCCTCTGCCATGCCAATTTTGGTCTACACCAACTTAAGGAGGCGATCGTGAGAGCGGCCACAAGTGCGCGGCTAGATAGATAGACAGATAGATATATACGTGCATAGAAACACTCAAAGTGCTTAAAGGTTCACTAAGAAATGCTTCGCATTTAAAAAACGCAAAAGGTGACAACGCACAAGCAAGGGAGCCGCGTTCGTCCTGCGTGATCCTTCGCTTATGCTTCGCCTCCTTTTGCGCTGTTTTCCCCGTTTAGAAATCAGTGACGTATGCTCCACTTGGCTCTGCGCAATGTGACACAGCTTTAGAGTTACAGTCAGAATGCACTGGAGGCCTGGGGCGTGAGTGTGAACTCATTTCTGCTTTAACATTATGAAACCGTTAAGCGCACAAAGACGGGAACAAAATAGCGACAAACAGAGCGCTTGTGTCACACAGAGCGACACACAGAGAGCTCGGACCCAGCCTCTGATTCATTTCTGCTTGGCGTAGAAAAATCTGACAAAGGGAGGGTCCTACGCCTGCTGTGACCGTAAATTCAGCCGGAATATATACGGCGCGCCAGGCCGTTCTTCTCAGCTTGCCTCAAATATTTGAGAACCTAAAGATTGCATCCCCCAATTCTGTCGGCAAAAGCGCGTCGGCAGGAAAGAAATACAGACGATGGACAAACATCACTACTCTTTTTCATGTTCTTTCTTCAAAATAACATAAAGAAAGGACACGAACTCTCATATGAGAGGTCATTGGCTTGATGCCGAGCGGTTCGGTGGACGCTTCGTCTCCAGCGGAAGCTGACGAGGGTTTGTGACCGCTTCTCGGTGCTGCGTACAACCAACAACAAAGAACGAAGTTGTACCTACAGCGCGAATTGACGCGACAATATATTTCACTGATTTGAGAGCAACAAAGGACAAGCCTATTCCTGACTGGTGCGCACGGGGATGTGAAAAAGTAACACACATAATTGCAACCGTTAGGAAGGCAAACAACGTCACTGTTATTTACAAGCGGGGCAAAGTTGCAATCAGTAGTGACGGAAGAGCCACGATATGAAGGAAGGACCGTCGTTCAGTGTCGCCTACGGCCATTCTAATTCAAGTGGTGGGTAATAGCCAATGTGATCATTCATTGCGGTAAACTATCAATCAATAGTACACCCCTCCATTCCTACCTGCCTCGCAGAGAACCGCAATCCCCGATGCAAGCAACTGTCACGTGTCCTCCCGGTGGCTACTACCATGGCTACTACTTACATATACATATGCACTCCTTCACGTCTTTCAACATGTATGAAAAGTGGAACTATGCGCAGAAATAAAAGCCCCAATAAAAATTCAGGGTTCTCTATATTCTTTCTGTTGACAGAGAAATCTCACTTTGAAATAAGCCCCAAGACTCGTTAACAACCTTCACTTTCTTAATTGGCAGTCACAATAGCACAGTGGTAAATGCTATTGTGACAGCAATGTTCACAATGGCAGGGCGATAAAACACTGTGCTATTTTGAGCAATGAGCAGTATTGAAAGGAACGATCGGGCACAGGACTTCTGGTATGCTTCTTTTTTCATTTTTTTCGCCAATCGTCATTATCAAATTTTGCATTGTTTACGCCACAAGCGGTGCACTTGTTTTGCAAACATCTGCGAACTGACAAGCCTGGGAATTTCCTAACTCTTTTGAGACAAATGGAAGAATAACGTGCGGCTTTCTATAGGGTTCGCACGGAACCTGCAAGTCGCTAATCCGGAAATCATTCGCACTGCTGCACAGAGTGGATTTCTGGCACTGCTGTGGACGTTACCTCTCAGGACGGCCACGCAGGGACACTATTGTACAGCCGCTACAGCTCGGCCGTGGTCGAAATAATTGATGATTATTATCTTTGTTTGCATCCCCTCTTGAGAAGCGAAGGCAGAAAGAGGCAAATTAGCCTGATTTTTCTCATTAAACATTATTGTATCTATCGCTGTCGAGAATTTTCGTTATCTCTTTCTGACCTATTCTTTGTTAATTCAAGCCCTTACTTCTATATTTTCACGTGGTAGTGACGATGAAGAAGGCTCCATCAGGACTCGAGCATACACGACGCTTTATAGGGCAAACTTGGGCCCGGAAAGTGAATGTTCAAAGTACAAGCAATTCACGCTGTATACTGATAGCGCCGAGAACAGTCATCGGCCTTCGAGTAATCTGATCATCGGAGAAGCGCGTCGTCTTTTGTACATCAATCATTGATCATCCCGGCGTTATCGCTGATGCTCGCGTAAGCACTCGAATAAACTTGACTATTCGCGCCCTGCGCGTAATCTTATCCCAATGATCTCAAATAATCGCAAAGCTTCCCAAACATCACGGCGTGGTCTGCGCCGAGCGTTTTAACAGCTCTTGTGGGTGAAAATGGGTTAAACTCGAATACATACAAAAACTTGTCATACAACACTTGTGTACATATGAACCTATTAGACGTATATTAACTGCGATGTGATTTTCGGCTGTGCGTATTTTCCTATGTGTTCTACTGTATTGCATTTTGTGCCCTTATTACTTTTGTTACTACATATTTTGTCTTCTATGCGAGAAGGAGTAGCTGGTGCCACTATAATGGCACCAACGTCTCCTATTTCAACATTTCAATAAAAAAAGCAATAAAAAGCGTGGCCATTCCTCTTTGAAAAAACATCGCCGCGATGCTTAAAACAGAATATAGAAGTAAAAAAAATGAGTGCAATATGAAATAACAATAAAAAAATTAAGGCAGCTCCGCAAAGCGCTGCAAAGCCTGAAGGAAGTGCGGAGCTGGGCAGTCTTCTTTGTTTCTATTCGGTTTTCTCTTTCTTTCTTCCGCTATTTCTTTCTTTTTGTTTTTTCCCGTTTCTTGGTGTCTTTCTTTCTCTCTTTATTTCTATTCATTTCTTCATCTCTTTGTCTATTTGTTTCACCACGACGTCCCCACGTGGGAGCCCTAGGCCGCGCCACTCAAATTGCTGGTTCTCAATGAAGTTTATTCCTCCTCCTCCTCCTCCTCTTTCTTGCTTGTTCTATCATCATAATCAAAGCGCTCGAGGAACAAGTGGAAGACGACTTCTCCTTGGTGCGAGAGCGCTCACTATGGTAGAGATGGCTATGCTATTCGCGGTTTTGCCTGCGTCACGCCAAGCTACGACAGCATACGACAGGCCGGGCCCCTAAAGTGCTCCGCACTTAAAAGCAAGCAAAAGCCAGAGCTCTCAGGTCCCTAACTCTTTCGGGGCCGCGCAAAAAAGTTGCAGTGAGGAAGGGTGTCGAATTTTCTTTGTAATATATCAAGGCATAGAGCTATATTTATGTCACGTACATCAAAATGAAGCTACTGAAATGGTCTTTCATACACTTAGAAATATTAGACATAAAGATTATACCAACTAACAAAAAAAATGAGTTGGAATAAACATGGATACTTCAGCAAATATACTGCAGTAAAAAAATCCAAGACGTACAAAACATGGATCACTGCCTATTTTCTTACTCTGAAAAATTTGGTACACATATCTAAAACATTTTCATTGGTGTGCTTCAAAACAAGTGCAGTACTCATGCCCCGTGGCGCTTGTGTCACTGAACGAAACAGTTCCGCGCAGTAATACACAAATACACTTTACGTGTACTGCAAAAAAAACATTTGTAGTTAGCTCGGTTTTCTTCTGTTTATAACAGAGGCTTGCCATTTTTGCGCCTGCCTACATTTTGCGGCTTGCGGAGCGTGTGCCTCGCGGGTGGGAGTGGAGAAGGTGGTGCAGTGCGAGCTGGCCTTGCGTCGTCAAGGTTCAGAGACTGATGGATGAGCTCTTGTCTTAATCTTGTTGAGACTCTGTCAAACAGAAATGAAACAGTTTGAACAAACAGCAAGCCTCTTTGGCGACTCGTTAGAGAAGCGAATGTGAAACTACGCTCACCTACGAGTACTGGCTGAAGTCCCCGGTCGACCCTCGTCCGAATCGCTGTCCAAAATTAAATCCGAGCTGTCAAAGTCATTCTTGGACTCCTTGCTGCTCGACTCATCAAAAACAATCTGCCGTTGAAGCAGCGGAATCTCTCGATTCACATCGCTTTATTTGCGCAGCCTGACGCGAGCCCAACACCGTTCTCCGCTACGTTCGCAGCCGCCGCTACCCACAAATCTCTCTCATGTATCGCCGCCTTCCTAAAACATGGCAAACTATGCCGAAATCGAAAATCTAGTGATATTACTACACGCTTGAAAGCAATACATGTAACAACAAGTGAAATTTTGAACTCGGCAGCGCGCGGAAAGTCGTCGATCATATATGGTCGATGCTCCAAAAGAGCGGATCGAAAGAGTTAATGCGCATAGAGCGGTTGAAGATTCGCGTCATGAGCGACTTCAGGTCGTGCGCTGCGCCACTGAAATTTTGTAATGGCGTCCGGAAAGACCTCGTTGTCCAGTGCGCCGAGAAGTCGAAATACCTTGTAAGGCCCGAAGTTTCGGCGAACAAGCTTCTGGACAAGTCTGCGTCAGCCTGTCGGCGTCCAGACCCACGCACAGTCACCGGGTTGGTATTCCATGTGGCGTTGTCGAGGATTATAGTGACGGCTGTCGATCCTCTGCTGGTTCTTGAAACGCAGGCGGGCAAACTGTCGAGCTGGTCCGGCATGCTGCATATAAGCGGCGACGTCGAGGTTGTCTTTTTCGGTTGCACTTGGCAGCATTGCGGCGACCTTGGTTGCCAGGCTCCTTCCGTAAACTAGCTTCAACGGCGTCAAGTGCTTTGTTTCTTGCAATGCTGTGTTGTAAGCAAAGGTTACATGCGAAAGAACGGCGTGCCAAGTATTGTGTTCGACGTCGACGTACATTGCCAGCATGTCGGCGAGTGTTTTATTCAGACGCTCCGTGAGGCCATTCGCCTGCGCCTTGAAGGCAGTTATTCTTCGTTGAGCTGCATGGCTGTATTTCAGAAGGTCGCGTTAGGTCTGCCGTACAAGACGTGCCCCTGTCGATGATAAGGACTTCTGTGGCACCATGACGCAGTAAGGCGTTCTCGACGCAGAACATCGCCATCTCGTCGGCACAACCTTTAGGCAGGGCCCTCATTTCGGCTCAGCAGGTAAGGTAGTCCGCGGCTACCATGATCCGCTTGTTGCGGCACGTTGACGCGAGAAATGGCCCCAGCAAGTCCATCCCGATCTGCTTCTGGTCGCAGCGTCTAAGGTATAACGACAAAGTAGTTGGTCCGGGCTGACTGGAAGTTCACAAGGATGTTGTTTTGCGATAAAAATGACGGCAGTCTTCACCTGAGTACCTTGGAGACACAGTTGGTCTTGCCTTCCAAGTACTCTGCCAGGCTTCTCCATCCCGCATCGCTGTGGTGGTGTTGGGCGAAGTGATCGGCACTTATGGTTCCCAAGAAGCAGCGACCGTCCTGGTTGTCATGTGGCGACGGGTCGAAGGGGTGCGCGAGGCAGACAGTCGGCGTGAGAGTGCTTTCGTCCAGACTTGTAGACGACGGTAATGTCCGACTCTTGAAGTCGCAGACTCCATCGTGCGAGGCGCCCTGGATGGTCCTCCAAGCTAGCTAGCCAACATAAGGTGTGGTGGTCGCTCACGACCTTGAAAGGCTTGCCGAATAGGTAAGGGGGAAACTTTGCTGTAACCCGCGGTCGGTGACTGTGATGCATCGCAGTCACCGATCTTAAAGCGACAAAATGAGCATACCGTTTCAAAAACAACAACAAAAAATTCATCAACGAAAAAGTGGCAGCCACGGAGCAAAAGCAACATTAGACCGTACGGAACATTTAATGCAGAGTAGGCATTTTAGATGCGAAGCAGCTTTTGCGCTGGGCTGTGTCCGTAGTTCCATTGGCGACCGTCCGCTTTCTGCCACCTAGCACAGCCATCTTAGCACGCGCTCGCGCAAAGGAGAAGTCTTCTTCCTCTTATTCTTCGACCGCCTTGATGATGATACGTGCAGAGCACTGTAGGGGCCCGGGCTGCCGTATGCTGTCCTAGCTTCGCGTAACGCAGACAAAAGCACATGTACTGGCACGCGCTAGCGCGTTCGGGTAAGACGCTGTGGCCTCTCCCCTTTACACTCTCTCAGCAATCACGTGATGGCGTCCGGAAACGAGATTCTGCACACGCTCGATGAACCCGCGTGGCGCGCTCCAACAAGAGTTCGGGACAAGTAACAGCAACAGCAACTACAGTGAATTCATGATGTGCTCCACTCGCAAGGACGCGTTAACATCGGGCAAGGTGCCCGTGATGAACGGAACTTTATGTCGACCCATGCACTGCTTCGCATCTCCACATGGTTCCCTTTAGTGGGAGATGGTGTAATTTTTTTTCCTTTTGTTCGCACCAATGAAGAAACGCATTGGAAGGGGTGAGGGTTACATCGTGATGAAGCACCGAGATAAAGATTCACTCACACGTGGCGGCCGCTCTTTTCTGGAAAATGTTCTTTAGACGGTACGCCCCTACCATCATTTAGCGTCCATCGCAGTCACCGGTAGCCTGCTCAATCGACCTTCGTGCGCGGAGCAGCCATTGATCATTCGTTCAACTTGCATTTGAGGGCACTAAAAGCGCTGCGCGTTAGGCGGCGGTCACGTGGAATTTTTTTAAATTCGCGCGCTTTAAAAAAAGGCCGGAAAAAATTTAAGCAAGGGAGTTATCTTAGCATAGATTTAAAAAAATTGAGGTTGCTGAACAAGCGCTACAACATTTGTATTGAATTTTTCTCTACAGTTACTATTTAAAAAGGTACTAATTAATCTTTGTTAATTACCGAGCTTGGCGGAATGGAAAAAATATTCTGACGTGCTTTATATGCCTCAGAACAATACTGCGCTATTTGGAGACGCGTAGCACCTATGTTAATATTTTAACACATGGTGATTTTTAGCTGAAACACCCTGTATAACACGTTGTTCGCAGTGCTTAACCATGCCAACAGCACCATAGGTGTTACCAACACCAAACGCTCTAAGCTGATATGCAGTGCTTATATTCTTCAATACTGGATAGCGCAAATTCGAATAGGACAATGAAGGAACACAGATGCACAGGACAGGCGCTACCCAAGCTAAGCTTTATTCAGAAAAGTTTCCCCAGATATATACATAGCCGAGTGGCCCGCGCAGGCGCACTGCACGTGCGGTACAGTGACAGTTGCAGTTGTTATGATTATACTTATCCATTATGACGGAGAACGCACGCATGTTTCACGAACCCGTGTGAATGTGGGAAGGGCGTCTTGGCAGTTCTTTAATAAGGTCATTATCACCGCCTTGGGATGCCCTGTCCTGGGATGCCCTGTCCTGGGAGGTCTTGGGATGCCCTGTCCAAATCCAAGCCGTCTCTCATGTCGTCTAAGAACGAGGCGTTGTTGGGTTTTGATAAATCAATGCTGAAGTCACCGGCAATCATGAGGGACATGGTCCTCTTGGCAGAGTTATGGTAGGAAGCATAGACCCTGGTTTTTGCGTAATCCACGTGGTCGACGTTGCGGACCACGTGGACGAGCGGATGGTAGCCCAGCGTCTTCTAGGGGCGCTCTGTCTTCAGCTCCCTAACTTTCCTTGCGTCGGCCGCTGCGGTGTAGTGGTTATGGTGCTCGACTGTTGACCCGAAGGTCGCGGGTGTAATCCCGGCCGCGGCGGTCGCATTTCGATGGAAGCGAAATGCTATACGTACGCTTACCGTGCGATGTCAGTGCACGTTAAGCAATACCAGATGGTCGAAATTTCCGGAGACCTTCACTATGGCGTCTCTCATAATCACACCGTGCTCTTAGTTGGTTGGTTGGTCGGTTGGTCGGTCGGTCGGTCGGTCGGTTGGTTGGTTGGAAAACTTTATTGAGGTCCTGCAAGGCGTGCGTCAGCGCGCAGCGGGCGACTCCCACGTCGGGACCGTCATGGGACGTACAACTATTATTATAACTTTCGTTCTGTGCCAATGTGTATGTTTGCGATTACTGCCTTGGTTGAGACTCTGTTATCACCTGTGGTACACACCCGCATAACATTACTTCTGATATGCGGGTATGTGCCAAACGTGACTGAGGGAAAGGGTCTCATGACGTACATGACAGGTATATTGCGTTATTCATGTCATCACCAGCTAATCGTGTCCGTCATACACTCACCCTATGCTATGCATATTTTGGTATATTACAACCTATGGAGACTACCGGGAGAGCGCCCAGACGTAGGCGGATAGATAGATAGATAGATAGATAGATAGATAGATAGATAGATAGATAGATAGATAGATAGATAGATAGATAGATAGATAGATAGATAGATAGATAGATAGATAGATAGATAGATAGATAGATAGATAGATAGATAGATAGATAGATAGATAGATAGATAGATAGATAGATAGACACGCCGAAAGTGCATGAGGTTTGCAGAGAAATGCTTCGCATTTCAATATTAGTAAAAATAACGGCCCCAACACCGACCCATGTGGAACGCCCGATCCGACAGCTGCAAGAGTTGAGCAAACATTGTCAATTAATACACACTGCTGACTGTAGTTCAAGTAGGATTCTATAACAACATTAATGTAGTATTCTTTAGCATTGCCCTAGCCTTTAACAACAGTTTTCAATGCGATACACAGTCAAACACTTTTTGGTAGTACAAAAAACCACGCCAATTTGAGATGAAGCATCAATAGCAGCCGCGAAATCATGCACGGTCTTAAGGAGTGCTATCACTGTCGCTTTCTCTTTGCAGAAACTATGTTGCCTGTTTGAATGAGGTTGTTATTTTCAAGACATGAAGATATATGCGTGAAAATGATGCGTTCTCGTATTTTTGAACGAGACGACAGCAGGGAGATTAGCCTGTAACAACTTGGCGCGAGTCGCCACCTTTAGGTGTCGGAATAATTTTACTGTACTTCTATACTATTTGCAATAGATCTTTTGAAAGTGACTTTTTGAATATTACACATAAGTGCCTTCAGCACTATTCCTCCTACCTGACTAAAGAGTGCTGAATATGCTGTCAATTCCTGGAGTTTTCTTTCTGTCCAGTTGTAACAACAGCCACTACACACCTTCCTCGGATACAAAATGTCACTGACAGACGCAGCGTCTACGGCAGGGATGAAATACGGGTCACTACCATTGTCCTTTACAAATACAGAGCAGAAAATGTTGTTAAAAATGAATCATAGTTGTGTTTTATTCGAGACGTTCTCACCGTTCACACAAAGAATTAACTGTGATTTTTGCCTTGAGGAAAATTGCCTCCACATTTTAGCCAGGGCCCCGTAAAGAAAGTTTTTCAATGCCATGTTGAAGTAGTAGTCTTTGGCGTCTGCAATACCGTCCCTAAGAGTCAAGCGTATGGCGCACAATTTAGATGTATTCGCAGGATAGGTGCGTTGCCGGTACGTTTTTTCTTATACTTTTCGCTTTGCGTTCAAGGCGAACAACTTCTTTAGGAAGCCACGGTTTTGAAGTTTTTATACATTTTCTTTTGGTAGGTAGAAAATCTTTGATGCACTTGAGAACGAGACTATTGAAAAAATATCACAACTCATCGATACCTATATAGTCTACGAGCATAGCGACGTGGGCTTGTTGGTGCATAATGGAAGGGCAGTTTCTTAGCATTGGTGTAGACGAGGACAGAAAGTAAGAGCCATTAGGGAGAGCGCCCATGTGTCTAGTGTCTCTTCCTATGTGTCCTCGTCTACACCAGCGCTAAGAAACTGCCTTTCATCGATACCGCAACCACTTGATTGATAGAAAGAAAGAAAATTCGAAAAACCAGTCATCCAGCGCATCCAGAATGCCAACGTCGTTCGCACGTGTAAAAGCCAGGAGAACTCGAAGTACCTTTTCTTTTTTAGGCGTATGGCCAAGATTCAGCGTCAGTGCTATCAGCCTGTGGTCTGATATTTCATCTACTAACGTCAACTACGGGTTATTTACTAAGTAGGCTTCTTCCAACGAGAAAAAGACCTTGGAGAGATTTCGCTGTGTTGCTAACACAAGTTGGTTCTTTGACTAACTGGGAAAAATTGTGAAACAAAATTAGATCAGTTAACTGTTCTGGAACAGTGCTAAGAGGCTCTGGAATTTCGTTGTTCCAATCAATGGATGATAGATTGAAGTCACCAGCTATCAAAACATTATTAGTGTGGACGACGTTGTCACATGAAAATTGTCTTAGTTTCTGGAAGAACGTGCTGTTTTCTTTTGGGCGGAGGTGAAGTCCACCTATCACCAGACTGCATTCACGAAGACAAATTTTAGCGATGACACATTCAGCACCAGGTATAGGAGGAAGTTCGCTTATATGGAACACATATCTTGGCGCAGAATGGCAACTCCTCCACGTCGGGAACTTCTATCATTACGAAAGATGCCGTAGCCAGGTGGGACAATTTCAGAGTAGGATATGTCGCTGTGCAGCAACTTCTCAGTCATTACAACTATTTGAGGTTTATACGAGAGAAGTGCATCAGTTTTATTCACGAGCAAGGAATGGCTTTTTGACGGCAGCTGGTCACTGTTCGTTTGTAGGATTCTTGTGCCGAACAAGAACTTATTTGTTGGCTGTCATCCCTTTCAGAAAGACCGTTTTCGATTTTAATTTCATCATGGATCAGCTTAACTTTTTTACCCGTCTTTCTGATGGCAATTGGGCTCTCCCACAGGTTTCCTTTTTTATATCTAGTGCTCACTGAAAATTTCCATGCTATGAAAATTGATTGTCCTTTTAACTTATAGCCATATTTTCAAAACATAAATCTGTTCGCGGTAATTGATCAGCTTTAGAATCCCAGGCCGAGGTTTGCCCCTATTACAACGGCCTAACCTGTGAATCCATTCGACAGTCGTTATTTTTATGCCTAGTGCCCCTTCGAAAATGCTTTAACAAACTTTGTTCAAGGTTTGCTTGTATTTCTTTCTGTTTTTGTGGAATGCCGAACACTAGAAGGTTTTTCCTTTTCCCGCGGCTCTCATGGTCGGCTATCCTTCTTTCCACGTTCTTCACCTTTTTGTCCAGAAGGCGGGTGACTGAGGAGACCCCCTTAATCAGAGAAGTTGAATAGTCGACAGTCTTAAATTCCTGTTCAATTTCCTCCAGCCTTTTTTGTATCGCCTTTTGTCCTTCTAGAATCTCGGTGAATAATTCTTTGGTGGTAGGACTTCGGTTTGACTCTATATCACCGCACAGAATCAACAAAGCACATGTGAAATCTCGCGCAAACATGACTACATGTCACGAGTAAAGGGGCACGGGGCGCGCGCCGGACAGCGCAAGGCGTCGATGGTGTCCGGGGAATGGAAAAGTACTCGATGGTGTGCACCCCCGCCACGTCGACGCAAGCCATTGGTCGGAGAAAGGCGCGTGCCACGCGACCCGAGCTGAGGTGAGGGACCACAGAAGAAGAGTGGGGCATTGTTCGGTGGAGTCGTCGAGGAGCAAGGTGGTGCAGGCCAGCGTCGCGTCCGCGACGGGAACAGCAGGGCTCCGTTCTGGGGGCAGCAGCACAAGAAGCTCGGGAGGGTGGCCGTCGACCTTGGTGCTATCCAAGTGAGGCTCCCCGGGCTTGCAGCAGCCCCGTCACAGCAGTTCGCAGGGCACCTACGGCACTCCCACAGCGCGGCAAGACGACGACGACCCCCGGACAATCACCAGAGAGCCACGTCGGCAGTTCGACCCGGTGGCACCACGGGGAGGCCAGGAGTTAGGCCTAACTGGACGAGACAGATGTTCTCGACAAAGGACCGGAGGATCGGCGACGAGGACGAATAGCAAGGCGGCGGATCGACGACGACGACCCCAAGACGTCGACAGCAGCAGCGACGACGGGGCCGAACGCCGAACGTTGACTTTGGCGCTGGATCAAGGCGACGAGCACACCGAAGTAAGAACGTTCGATTCGCGTAGCGAGACTGGGACGCCATAGTGGCCAGACTTTCGGGCCACTCAGGCCGAGCTTAGTTAAGAGTGGTAGTTGTATTCAGTTGTACCGCTGGGCGTTTTTGAATATGTTACTTCTAATTAATTTTTGGTGTTAACTTCTTGTTTGCCGTGTTGTGTGATAAAGATTTGTTTGCAGTGATGCCACGGTCTCCCGCCTCGCTCACTCTCCCAACTCCATTCCGACAGTGCAAGCGCTCCCGAGATACGTGACATAATAAGTGGCGAGCCTGCCAGGATTTTTCCAGCGTTGGGCCCAGTCACGTAGCGTCGGGGGTTGCAAGGATGGATATGGATTGGGACAAGATAGTGAGAGTCATTCGGGAGAGAAAGCTCAATGGAGAGCAGGGTCTCAGGTTCATTGAAGAAGAATGGGAGAGTAAGATAGAGGAGGGCAAAGCCGAACTTGAGGCAAGACGCGCCGATCTCGAGGCGAGACGCGCCGAACGCGAGGCGAGACGCGCTGATCTCGAGGCGAGACGCGCCGATCGCGAGGCAAGTCGCACCGATCTCGAAGCAAGTCGCGCCGAACGCGAGGCAAAACGCGCCATTGCGCTAGAAGCGTATGCTCGGGAAAAGGAGGAACTAGAGAGCAAACTGCGACTGGCACAAGCAACAGGATACATTGGACATAATGAGAGAAGGCCCATAGAGATTTCATTGGGAGAAGTCAATGCGCCTGATTATCAGAGTTTTGCCTCCGATCAGCAAAGGGGCAGTGAACACACTAGTTGTGCAAATGAGAATAGTCGGGTTAGGAATGAGCAGAAGACAAAGGGCCCAGGTGTTGCATATAGTGATGGTGTAGCAACGGTTAGTGAACTCCATGCCGGTGCTGAAGAGGGCACGGAGAAAGAGAACGCGATGCCTCCGGACAACGAAGAGGCAGAATACAGCTCGATGAGCATAGCTGTGGAAGGAAGAAGCAGTAAGCGTTTGCGAGTTGTGACAAAAGAGCGGAGTAGGAGGAATGGGATGCCTCAGACGCACGGTAGTACAAGCGTAAGTTAAAGAAGTGAAGACAGTTCTAAAAGCAAAGAAACTGGTCGTAACTATCGGGACGCCATAAAGGTTGCTGAACTTGTCAAGGGCACACGCGTAAAGCGAACTAAAAAGAATGCCCCCAAAACGCGCAGAGTAGAGTGCAAGAATTGTATGCAAAGAGGTTGATGCTAGCAATGAGAGCCAGGCATAAGGGGAGGACGCTGCCTGAGGAAGTTAGGTCGAAGAGGCGTCGGATGAAAAGAAACAGAGGCATCAGCTTAAGTGAGCGTCCGAGACACTGGGCAGCGAATAGACGCCGGAAAAAACTGAAGAAGACACGAAACGTGAAAAAGCACAGGTTTAAGTGCGGGGAAGTAAACTGGTGGTTGCTATGGTGTGGAGAAGGATTCTGTGAAACATAAGTCCTGTGCAGTGAATAGGTTTTGAGAATATTAATGGATGACTTTTTTTAGTAAAGCTTGAGAGTAAGTGAATGTGTGCATATTTTGGAACACTGAGTGATGTGTTTGGTGGGTAGTTATCTCTGTGAGGGTAGCCGTATAGTGTTAAGGACGATGAACTCGTGGACATCGTGAACGGTTCAGTGGAATGTTTGGTGACGTGTTCGCGAAAGTGCGTGGTGATGACCATGATGCAGTGAAAGTAGATGGAACCATAAGAGAAGAGAATGCGAGTCAGAAGTTAAGACCAACAGAAGAGTAGAGGGCCGCAACCCTGAAGAGAAGAAGCAGTTTTTTAAGGAAAAAACTCTTAAAAGGGGGCCCACTGTCATGAGTAAAGGGGCACGGGGCGCGCGCCGGACAGCGCAAGGCGTCGATGGTTTGCGGGGAATGGAAAAGTACCCGATGGTGTGCACCCCCGCCACGTCGACGCAAGCCATTGGTCGGAGAAAGGCGCGTGCCACGCGACCCGAGCTGAGGTGAGGGACCACAGAAGAAGAGTGGGGCATTGTTCGGTGGAGTCGTCGAGGAGCAAGGTGGTGCAGGCCAGCGTCGCGTCCGCGACGGGAACAGCAGGGCTGAGTTCTGGAGGCAGCGTTTTGCATGCCCCGGGAGGGTGGCCGTCGACCTTGGTGTCTACCGAGCGAGGCGTCCCGGGCTTGCGGCAGCCTCATCACGCAGTTCTCATGGCACCTGCGGCACTACCCCAGCTCGACGAGACGGCAACCCACCGAGAATCCCCGGAGAGCCACGTCGACAGTTCGAGCAAGTGGCACTGAGGAGAGGCCGACAGTAGGCCTAACCGGGAAAGACCGTTGTTCTCGACGGGGAACGAGGCATCGGCAAGGAGGATGATCAGCGAGGCGTCTGATCAACGACGGCGGCCCTGAGACTTCGGCAGGAGCCTCGACGACGGGACCGGGCGTCGACTTGGACCATCAACCGAGTCAGCTGACACCGCGAACCGTAAGAACGCTCCATTGGTATCGCGAGTGACTGAGAGGCCATAGTGGCCAGACTTTCGGGCTAGAGGTGCCAAGCGGAGCTAGAATGCTTTTCAATGTTTAATCAGCGATAGCGTACTAGTCTAGGGATTTCCTAATGTGCCAATATTGTTGTAAATTTTGAGTGTTCGTTTTTGTGTGCCGTGGTGTGTTAAAGTTTTGTTTGCAGTGCCACCACGGTGTCTCCCGAGTCGCTCTTCTCTCTCTCTCCCAACTCCATTCCGACATTGCAAGCGCTCCCGAGATACGTGACACTACAGCACCGAAACACCCTGGGCATGTAAGCTGAAGAAAACAGCGGTTACTGGATTTACAAGAAGACGCAGTGTTACAGACCTCCATGTAGAACAGGAAAAAATTAGGTGAAATGTTGCCGTCGGCCAGCTGACACGCCACTGAAGGAAGACGAGCGGCGTGGCATATTTAACACCGGGTCCGATGACGAAGACCACGAAACATGTGGCTTGATCCTGGTCAGTGCAGTTTAGCGAAAACCATACGCCATCGCAGCATGTAGGAGTAGTTTCATCGGTGAAGTTGGTTGTTTCCAGAGAGGCGCTGGCTTTGGTCGCTCCAACAAAATGTAGAATATGCAAGTAGAACAGCAACCGATTAGGCGCCATGTTAACCGTTGGCCAGCTCACAAACCCAATGTCACCGTAATAAAATGAAGTTCGTTTGTTTATTATATTTAATTGTAAGTTTAGCTTGACACTGATTGGATCGCGCATGATCGCGAGAGCCAATGATCCCACTTTGCTCATTACAAGGCTCACCGCACGCGATACATGTCTTGTTACCGCAGAGATTTCATAATTCATAGGCGTATAATGCGACATGTATAGATGTGGTATGTCTAGGTTATAAAGTTCAATGGTATATATCCGTCATTTTCTTCAATTTAGAAAAACTTGGAGGACGCTTGAGCTTAGCCTTCAAGAGTAGAACTCGATAGCGTAATCGGTCTTGATGCGCATTGCCTTCTCAGTTGCTAGCCTGGCTTCGGCTCTCGGTTCATGCCTCAACCACGCCGTACGAGTGTGCGCGTAACATTGACCGTTTCAAGCCGCATAGACTGGGATTACAGCAAAACAATTTTGTGTTCTGTAATCGTATAATAAGGCTTCATTTAACCGCTAGCGCGCTGAAAACGACTGTTACATTCATTACAATAGGGTTCAGCGAAAACAAAGTAATCCTATAGAAATCACATGTGCTTAGGTTTTAATTTTTACCGATACTACAATCGTCATCGCGTCCACCAACGAGTGTTGTGGGCATGTTTCACGCCAATGGAAGGAGACCGAACGCAGATCGAAAAGTTCTGTTTTAAAAATTTCTACTCCCTTTCCAGAGAAACCGCTGCAAGGTTGAACACTTAGACGGTACGCTTTCTATTGCGGTACAAAACGGAAAAGCGATCAAGGACGGTAGACAGTCCCTTTAAAACACCCACTCGTTGCGCAATTCACATATTTCGACCCCTGGCGCGACTCCACGCTTCTGTCACCCAATATTACATGCGTTAAGGAGGCTCCTTACTACATCATATTCATATAACTTTTTTTTTTTTTTGCCGAAGCAGTTTCAAGCAATAGCCTAGCTCTGTGGTAGAACATCTCCTTGCCACGCAGACGGCCTGGGTTGGATTCTCTCGAAGACCCAAAAAAATTTTATTATTTATTTTATTTGCATCTTTCTCGATTTTTCTGTCATGGAGAAAATGTATATTTTTCGCTCACAAGAACCGACGCTGACTCCGACACCGGAATTTCTGCGAAACCAGCTCTTTAATGCTATGACGTTAATATGCATCCCATGTTTACGATCCATGCCGCTAAGTGTTATTCAGCGTCTTTGAATGCGTTCAGAAGAGCGCGGCCAGTTGCGTCTTTAATTACCCCATCTGTCCCGTGTATCATCAATGAAAATTACTTAAAAGCTTTAGACGCCCAACTGCCTTGCTTTCACCGCTTTTGGGAGAGGAGGAGAAGTGAACGTTGCAAATTCAGTGTAACGCAGGTGGAGCATAATTATAGGTGCCTTGCAGAAGAAAGAAAACGATCGAAGTAATTTTCTTACACGTGGCAACAAATAGGATGCATCTAGAAGGGAAAATAAGAGCAATTAGTTGTGATGAATATATTTCGTGCTTTACAGTGCGACCTACTTCTACTTTGATCCAAGGCAAGCCAGTAGTTCCAGGCGAAGCGCTCTGTACATCAGCTCACGTTTTCAGAATATTATTGTATCTTGTTGTTCTTGTTTTTTCGACATATATCTACTGCCACCTGCTGCCCGTTTATTTCACTTGAAGTGCCCCAATCACAGCGAAGCTGTCATTCTTAATTAAACACAATGTGACGCTAGGCGGCGTCATGGCACCTCTAAGGTAGAAGACTTTCTTGACACCGCGCGTGGACAAAGCTTTATCTGTAAGTCCTTGCGCAGCTAGCGTCTGAAAGCAGGCTCACCGCAGTAGGATTTCCTAGTCAACACCATTTACAACATATGCATTGATACAGCAGCTGGGTCACCTGCGCAGCCAAGCGTTCTCATACAGCTAAGGGAATTGTTAAAGCAGGAAAGTCGCTGGTTCAGTCTCCAAACCATGCCGCATGCCAGCCCGACCATGCGGGCCATAAATGGGGACTTTTAGCTTGCACGTATACTTCTTTAAGTTACCGTGTTACCGGATACCGAATGGAATCTGCGCATGCGCGAATCTTTACGCAACGTAAACAATTCCCCAGATAGGCTTTACGTTTACGACCCTATCTCGCAAATCCACCTTCGTTCGTGGCTAGTCGCAATATCCGCTTCGCGGAGGCTCCAGCCGCCGAGTCAAAATAAGCCGAAGTGCGAGCGCCACCTACGATCACCTTGTTTCAGCCGGATTACCCAGGCGAGAGCGACCTAGAATACCGAATCCGTAGACGTCAGAGGCCTAAAGCCCCTGACAGGCTGGATAGGTGGCGCCAAATAGCGGGGCCAAAGTGAACTAGGCAAACACAAAATTGTTATGGCAGAAACATCGGGCAATATACTTGCATTGTAAATGCCTTGCAGCGGCGTATTTACGAATGAGCTTCCTTTTCAATCATTTTTTTCTCAAAACCACTAAGCGAAAACAAACGTGTCCATGACTGTGGTTGCACGAAGCTTCACAAAATGACACCATCGTCCGGTAACCCGGTATTGCTACACCCCTCTCCTTATACCGGGATTCTGCACACAGTGAAAACATCTCTTATTATTTTGCCGCAGCAGTAATTCAATATAATCGAAATTAATTGTAGTTTAAATGCATTTATCATCACTCTTTAGGGGTTTGCGCAAACGTGAAGGTATACGTTTACGTACGTACGTACGTAAACCTTTACGTATAGCGAGCTCAAACTTTTCTAAAACATGCGTTCCCGTAACGCGGTATAGGCACTCCGGTATTCCGGTAACACGGTAACGTTAAAAGTATACGTACTAGCTAAAAGTTTCTATTGATAGGGAGCAACTAATCGCTACGTGCAAACACTTTGGCGGCCTCGCTGACATGTATCACATTGTTTGGTCCTGCAGTTGCGTTCGGCGGAGTACTGTAGTAAGGGCACATCCCACCCTCTTCACTAATACCTACAAGCGTGGAAACTTGGGCAAATTGGTAGGTCATAATTGAAGGTACGAACAGCGCAACTGACAAGGACAGAGGAAGGTAACAACACACGCGCTGTTGTGTTGTTACCTTCCTCTGTCCTTGTCAGTTGCGCTGTTCGCATATTCAATTAATACCTACAGTAGTGTTTGTAACTTTTGAAATGAATGTTTTATTCGCACGTTCGCCTCGAGAACGACACTGCAGGGGACGCTGTTTCAAGGTTTAGTCGCGAGACGGCTTGTGGAGGCATGATTGTTTTAAGTGCGAATGCATTTCTTAATCAGGGCATGTCAGACGTCTGTCGGTGTCCGCGCGCCGGCAGGTGTTATCTCTCTGCTCTCACTCCCTCTCCGAAAGCAACAGCTGAGGGCGCGCACGCTTATCCTCGCCCCTAGCAACCGGAGCAGGTGGTGAGTGGAGAGGAGTGAGTGGAGAGGAGGAGCGCGTTCTGGCGTATGAGGGCGCTCGCATTGCGGGAGCTTGGCGGAGCTCCCGCGTGTGCAAGCGGCGGCGCGCGCTCGGCAGTTTACGCAGCCGGACGCCCGTTTCAAGCGCGACTTCGAGGACCACAGCTTTGGTCACAGCTGCAAGGTTTGCGATCGGTTGTGGTTCCACAACAATCTGAGCGTGATAGGGAACATCAAGAAGGACTCGAGTCGTTTGAACGCGCTTCGGGGTCTTTGGAACGAATTTGGAGGAGGAGGCCCCGACGACGAGAACGGCGACACCATCATCGCCGTCTTTGACGACAACCCTCGTCTGGCGCCGTTCAAGTCGTACCTGGTGTGTGCCTCGTTAATTTACGCCATTAAAATTACTACGCCGTGTACTCTCGGCGCAAGAAATGCATTCGCATTTCCTCACGATTCCCTTCGGGGAGGTGGGGGCATTTTCTTGATTTGGAAATCACGGGTCAACGTAAACTCATTAGCACAAGCCTTTGGTTTCATTCAAGCTCTGTTGGGCCCCAACATTTTTTGAGTGTCCAACGCGCTTTGATTGTGTTACACATTCTTAAACTATATTGCAGGATTACGGGCGATTTAGACGTGCAGGATGTATTAACGCTTAAGCCTCTCTTACGAAATTCATTACACTAACCTAAGTGTTAAAATTGAAGGTTTCGTTCATACCTGTTATGTTCAATATGAGACGTGTAGTTCACTTAACCTGAAATTGAATTATGCAGCAGAAACACCAGTCGTGCCTAATTTTTTGCCCCGCAAGAAAGCAGCGACTGCAACCTATACCCTGCCGCCTACATCGGTTCAGACGAACATTCAGCCGCCAGGAATTATGGGGTTCTTGATACACTGCAGTGTGTGTGTTGTGAAATGTTGTATGCACTGATGGTTTTCGCTATCTTTCTCTCTCTCTCTTTCAGCGCCTTATTTTCCACCCCATCCGTAGGGTGGCAACCTAAATGACTTTCTTGTATTCTTTCCCTTGCTTTTTTAATTTATTGCTAAACCAATTCTTCTTATAATGCTATAATAAGTATACTAAAATTAGGAAAATAATGTGCCCCAGAATATAGTCTTCATTTGCAAGCCCAAGCCAGCGCTTTAGAGCCACAAATACGCTTTACGCCTGAAGCTCGCTGCGTAAGCTACTCGTCTGCCGTTTCTTAGCATTGCTTTTAATTAAAGGTCCCAAACGTGTATATGACAAGAAAACATAGAATAATAATCTCTAGTGTCACGACCTCCCCGGAATCGCGGACGAGGGTGGGGGCCGAGGCACCCGCGTTTAGGAAGGAAGAACCAACAGCATGACGGCGGTCACAGCTGCTGACCGAGGCCTGTGCTCGTCGGTGGCTATTGTGGTCTCGTGACCAATGTTGCCCGCCGAACCTGGCGGGCGAGCGAAACTACGTTCGAAAGCGGCCACATGCTCGTGACATGTGGTGCTTATCGTTCTTTAAAAATTTTGCCCCGACACTCGCCTTAGCGCGTCAGCATTCTGTAAAAACATGGCTCTCAGCATGTGAAATTTTAATCTTAGTTGAAATAACCATAAGTATGCATAGATATCTCTAGCAAGTGGCATCCCCGTTGATTTATTTTTTTTACCGATAGATAAATAAAGGAATAATAAATGAATAAATAGCAAATAAATAAATAAATAAATAAATAAATAAATAAATAAAAACATGGCAGATCCCTCTCTCATAGGAATCAGTGTAACACGAAAGCGAAACGTGCCTTCACAGAAGTACTGCTTATTGTGTAGCGATATATGAGAGTTTGTACAAGGTCTATTGGTGCTTGGCAGCTGCAGCACCGTTTGACGTGGATGCACCCATGTTGACGCCCAGTGGCACATCCCCATCGCGACTACTAATGTTCATGATCACGATTTAACCATTGTGGTAGCTGGTCTTTAACATATACCGGTATACAGCGTATGGTGATTCCCGCACAAAGATGATATCAACATGCACATAACAAACACTGCTACTCTATATGCACTTCTTTAATGCGTCGTCAATTAAGGAGAGAAACGGCATGGTGTGCGCTCCTGAGAAATAGGGTAAGCCACGCCTATCCTCATGCATGCATACACTACTACACTGACCTTCAGCAATACGGGAGGCAGAGGTTCGTAGCTTGAGCCGCGGACGCGCGCAGGCGTTCCACGGGCCGCTGGCCTATGTCTCGCTCCCCCAAGGCGCGACATTCGCCCGTCGACATCCTTGCCTTTCTGCAGAACTTATTGCAGCAGTTTTATTAGTCGGCGCTATTGAATTCGAAGCAGTCGGTGGCAGAGAAACACCGTTGGTGCATGTGGGAGCTTCATTACTCCGACGAAGAGCCTTCAGACGCTAATACGAAGCGAAAGACGAAGAGCGTAACTGCGTTCAAAGGCGGCTCCGCGACGTTTGCGCGGCCAATGTTTCTCGCAAGTATCCAGATGCTTTATTCATGGCCTCCGAGAATCATGAGCTCCGAGGCCATGCTTTAACTGCGTCGTCGCCGAATCGTTCTCTATCGGCGCTAGCAAGTGCCATGCCGCATTACTTCGCATCACCGCTCACAGACGGCGGCACCGGGCCGCCCCGTCTAGCCCCTCCAACGAGAGCGCCGTGCGAGAGAGAATGCGTGAAAGGTATAAGGCACGTTTGGGAAGTCTCGGTCATCTGCCTCGTTCGATCAGTCAGTAGAGTGCCGGGTGTTATTCTTCGCGGGCCAAGAGGTCATAGGTTCGACTCCCGGCGGAGGAACGCTTTCTTAATTTTTTTTTCTTTCTCATCTGTTAGCGTCCATTTTATCAACCTCATATCCGTGACGGAAATGCGTCACTAACGTCTTGGTGGACCCCGGCATAAAACACTTTCGTGTCAATGAATCAATGAAAAGCCGAGTGCGGCTCGGGTCATAATTCTCTTCGCTGACGCCAACACTGCGGCATTGGGCTGATCCCAAAATGGACTTGGTCCACCACAAAAATTGACGTTGCCTATTTTGAGAACTAAGCTGACCGATGACCAATCCCAAAAATAACTTGGCTCGCGCGAACATTTCTGTGGCCAACCCCAGAAACTAACTCGTCACTCAGAGAATTAAGTTGTCCTACTCCCAAAATGAACTTGGCCCACCACCAAAATTGATATTTCCGTAATCAGAAAATAAGTCAACCCATGCCCAAAATCGAGCTCGTCCATTCTCAAGACATACCTGGCAAATTCCGTAAATTCTGGTAGCTCACCCCCAAAACTTCTAGAATTGATTTCACTCACGTCTAAAATCAACCTGGTCACTCCGAAATTTGACTTGGCCCACCCCCAAAATTTGGGTGACCTGTCTCCTAAACGGAATTTGCCCAATCCTGCTAAACTCAGTTGAGTGTGAAAAAAGCACCATTAAGCGAGGGCCCTAACGCGGCTTTCGAATTTAAATTCGCACAATACTACGTTCAAGGCGGAGCCAGGGACTGGCGGAACTAAGCCGTCTCTTAATGTTGAGTTTATGGTGAAATGGGAAACAGCGCAGTAAAAAACGACGACGAAGAAGGAACACAAACCACACCGCACGAAGCGCTTGGTGTGGTATGGTTTGTGTTCCTTCTTCATCGTCGTGTTTTACTGCGCTGTTTCCCGTTTCACCATGCTTTACCAACTAGCCAACAAGTTAACCTTATTAGTTGAGCTTATGGTTATTCATTTACTCACAAACGGCAGGAACGATTTTTCTGAGCTCACTGTCCTATTGCTTGAGCAACGAAAAGAATTCCACACGCTTTTGTTTTCTATTACCCAATTGCTCCAGTACACAAGTCTGCCACACTACCGTACCCTAATGTTTCCGCCGGAGAAAGTGCATTGGATCAAGCGCAATACTCCTGTGCCTGTTACAGCAGTGCGCGTCCGGAAGTTCCGGGTAAATACGTCGAGAGTTGGGTCGCTAGAATGCTACGTGCTATTGTACTTCAGCGACGGTGCAAACTGGTGTGGAACTGCTGAGAGGACTGCCGTGTTAGTATTTCGCCGAGTTTCGTTACACCAGCATTCATAAAGTGCACAGCGGGAGATGTCTTGATGAAACATCCCAAGCTCTGCGTACACGTTATAGCGGACAGAGGAAAGACGTCACGCTAGTACAGAGCAGGAGGGAGATGACGCTGCGAGAGCACAAGAAGGAGCAATAAAGCACCCGACCATTACCAGTAATTCTCACAACCTATAAGAATTCGTGCAAGTTCAAGATAAATAAATGGTAGTTGAACACTTCATGGTACGCAGTAGACTTGAGATGGCGCTTTTTTGCCCGAGTTATTCTTCTCCGATGAAAAAAGGCATTATAATGATGATGATGATTCAAATGCAATATCTGTGAGACAATTAGAATGCTAGGCCAACCCACAGCTGACGTATACTATAGCAGTCCAGCGTCCCATAGAGAAATAGCTGCTGCCACCTTCCTCTGAATTACGAACTCTTAGTATATAAATGACATTTGGAATTTGACGCAGTATCCCAGTGATTTGATGCGCTATATCGTGCGGTATGTGTAGGGAGTTACGCCGCAGTAGGGTGATTCCACGAGAGATCGAACATGCCTGTCCGGTCGATATTTTTGTTTTGCCTGGGTTGTTTTATATGTTATATGGGCACATTCAAAGTGCACGGAACAGAACATTTTATTTCCAAGAAACGCTCCCAGCGCGCCAAAAAATATTTGAAGGTGGCGGCGCGGGCCTCCTTTTTTCGCTGGCTGCAATGTTTTCGGATTTCACGGCCGAATTTAACGCGAACTATAAACGATGTGTCGAAATTGTTTTTTGCTGGCTTTAATACGCGTTACTGTGTATACATCCATGCTTTTCTACGCCGTCCTCAAAAATAAGAAAATGTGACAGAATGGCAAACACGGCCGAAATCAAAAAAGAGTTCTCAGTTTGAGGCGCCTTGGCGCCTTTGCTATTACAAACAGAAACTTGAAAACAATGTCAAATATAGAAAAGAGCCTTTGCAACTTTTATATGGAAGATCATTTTCCTACAGGCAGCGCCAAAAAAGAAAAAAATAGTTAAAGAAGCGAGTTTTTTCAAAAAAAATACATTTTCAAAAAATAAAATAAAAAAAACTCCGATATCAACTTTGACAATTTTTTATCGAAGAGCGCTTATGTGAGTGAACACATGGTTTTAATATCATATGTCCTCATTTGCTTTGTTTGCGAGATAATAACCTGGCCAAAATGACCCTTGCTGTGTGTGCTCATTTCAGGTAGGCAGGCAAAGAACTTTATTATGTGCTCACTTCAGTGCTACTGATGGTTGTTGTCAGCTTGCATTGTGCGTAAATCTCAGTTTTAATTATTCTGCTGCAGCAAAACCTTTCTCTGGTGGCGTTTCGAGCAAGAAAATATGTTCTCAGATTTTGTTTCGGTTCTAGCGTGTGCGAAAGTGAGCTGCTGCCGCCTTTCTAAGGAGTGATTCCACGAGATATCGAACATGCCTGTCCGGTCGATATTTTTGTTTTGCCTAGGTTTTTTATATGCTATGTGGGCACATTCAAAGAGAGCGCAACCGAAAATTTTATTTCCAAGAAACGCTCCTAGCGTGCCAAACAGATATTTGAAGGTGGCGGCGCAGACCTCCTGTTTTTGTTCACTGCAATGTTTTCGGATTTCACGGCCAAATTTAAGGCGAACTATAAATGATGTGCCGCAAATTTTTTGTCGTTTTAATACGCATTACTGTGAATTACATCCATGCTTTTTTATGCCGTCCTCAATAGGAAAAAAAATGCGAAAAATTTTGATGTGCCTTGGCGCCTTTCCGATTTGACACAGAAACTGCAGAACAGTGTCATAGATTTCAAAACAGGAGAAAGTGCCTCAGATCAGGCTGGCCGACGTTTCGATAGGGGACCTATCTTTGTCAAAGGCGCCTTGTCATCCCTGGCGTGTTAGTTTTAAGGGGTTAGTGATGACGTCGTGTCCAGCGGTGGCGCGTCTGTTGCTGTTGGTAATTTCTGCCTGGAAAGAGAGAAACTCGAAATCAGGGGAGTGTAGCCCTTGCCACATTTCAAGAAAGTTTGCAAACACGTTCGGGTCTGCCATGTCAGAGTTAAAGGTAGCTGCAAAGAAAGAAAAAGAAAAAAAAAAGAAAAAAGAAAGGGGGGGGGGGGGTACAACCAAGCGAGAGGGCGAGTGCAGCCATCACAAAGAGCTGCAGAAGGTGGTGAGGAAGGAAACTACAGGCACGGAGAAAAACCGGGCGGCTTACGTTTAAATGTCCGCCAAGGAGCTGCAGAAGGTGGTGGGGAAGGCAGCTACAGACGACCCAAAAAAAAAAAAAACGGAAGGTACTCGGGCTGCGTACGTTTAAAATGCCGCCTGCTTACTTTAAGTGATATTGAAAGGGTTGCCTGAAAAGCAAGCTCCTGCTTAATGGGTGAAGTAATTGGCTGGCATATGCATCCAGTGTCGTCCGTGGCTTCCGAAAATTGGGCGCCCGTCAACTAAGAGGGGAAAAAGAAGAAAAAAAAAGTTTGAAAGGAACGAGGGCGGCCGGGGGGGAACAATCGGAATAAGACTCGTATGAAGACGAGGGCTGTGACAATGCTGGCCAGAAGCGGCCTTTGGAGCGCGGAAAGGGGGGAGGAAGGGAAACCGTGGTTCGGATTCACTAGAAAATGAAAACATCTTAAGAGAATAATATCTACAGGTATGTGCACATATATACATGCAAGGTTAAGAGATATTAAAAAAGAATATTGATAGTGTATTATGGGAGCTGGTCGGGATTTTATTTTGCGAATAGGTTAAGGTTTTTGAAAGCTGAGCGTACTTCATGTCTCTTAATATTTAGGAATCATGCTATGGCTTTTAACGATTCCAAATTACCACGAGCTAGATTTATTCCTGATGGGTGTAGGGATTGAAATTTGTGTATCAGATACGATTCCATGTATTTCCTCTCACGTGGTGACCGGAAGTTTGTTTGTAGAATGTAAAGTTTGGCTTGATCGAAATTGTGGTCTTGTTGATTGAAGTGGCGGCTACTGCTTTTGGTAAGTTGTTGCTTTGTGTCTGCGCGGTGGCCGTTCAGTCTTACATGAATTGGTTGTCCAGTTTCGCCTATGTACTGTTTTTTACAGGTGGCACACTCATGCAGTAGATCAGGTTGTTTGAGGTGCACGTGAAGTTCGATGTTTACCTTGTGAAGGTAATCGGACTGCTGTGCTTTTTTACGTTGGTGGCTGGCTGTATATGTTTGCACGTAGAACATCTTGGACGCCCACAGGGTCCAGACGTTGGTGTAGTTCTTGTTGCGAGTTTTGCATGTACGAGTCTTATTCCGATTGTTCCCCCCCGGCTGCCCCTCGTTCCTTTCAACTTTTTTTTCTTCTTTTTTCCCCTCTTAGTTGACGGGCGCCCAATTTTTGGAAGCCACGGACGACACTGGATGCATATGCCAGCCAATTACTTCACCCATTAAGCAGGAGCTGCTTTTCAGGCAACCCTTTCAATATCACTTTAAAGTAGGCAGGCGGAATTTTAAACGTACGCCGCCCGAGTACCTTTTTTTTTTTACGTTTTAGCTGCCTCGCCCCACCACCTTCCTGCAGCTCTCTTGGCGGACATTTAAACGTAAGCCGCCCAGTTTTTCTCCCCGCCTGCAGTTTCCTTCCTCACCACCTTCTGCAGCTCTTTGTGATGGCTGCACTCGCCCTCTCGCTTGGTTGTACCCCCCCCCCCCCCTTTGTTTTTTCTTTTTTTTCTTTTTTTTCTTTCTTTGCAGCTACCTTTAACTCTGACATGGCAGACCCGAACGTGTTTCCAAACTTTCTTGAAATGTGGCAAGGGCTACACTCCCCTGCTTTCGAGTTTCTCTCTTTCCAGGCAGAAATTACCAACAGTACAGTGGCTAGAATAGGGAAGTGTGAAGACCGCGCCGCCTGCGCTGACGCTCTCCATCGATGCCTCGACCGGCGCTGTCTAGGTGGCGCTGGTTGTAGCTTACACGTCGCTCGCTCGGCTCGCTGCAGCGAAACTGCCATGTCAAGGCTGATTTGTGGCTCATATGGTTTTGTTTGCGCCGTATATTTTTGTTAGTGTCTCTACTATAATGCAGGGCGTAAGTGCCTCATAAAGAAATGAAATTTGCGGCAGATATTATCAAACATTATCACCGTATGGTGATATCATAGGTGAAGCTTTACATCGTTCGCAAACATCGCGGCCAGCTAAGCTTACCACTGCTTGCGATCGTTCCTTGATGCTGAGAAATGTAACTGATTAACGCTTTTGGGGGGAATTGCCCATTTCACAAGGTTTATAAGCAACCTCAAGAAGCACGAAAGAAAATGCTACTATGACACTGATATCAATTTTCTTCATGTTGTTATACAGTATACCTAACATCTTGCATGATATAATTTTCAAGAACTTAAGTATTCTTGCGTATTCACAGTAGAAATATTTTTCAATTAACAACTGCACAGAAAATCGGATTGCATTTTACTCTTCTTACACATTTTATTAAGTTGGGGGAATCAAAGTAGGGAAGAAAGCTAGCACATACGGGTGATGCACATAACATCGCCCTTCGAAACTTGAAGTGCTTTGATCTTTCTCTTCCAGGAACTTCTCTGTTTGTTTTAGAGATTTCGTGAAGAAGTGAAGCCCGTGTGAGAACAAAAAACTTGATTATGTGCTCGTCAGATCTTGCTTGTGTGCGCGGACACTATACGGATGGTACGGTCTGCATTGAGTTAAGAAGTTCAACTATAGTGTCCCTTTCAGGGGCGTAGCCAGGGGGGGGGGTCAACCCCCCCCCCTCGGAATTTTCAGTTTTGCTTGCGTATATAGGCACGCACACATACAAACGCACGCACGAAATACATAAAGTATGGTTGAAACCCCCCCCCCCCGAAAAAAGTTTCTGGCTACGCCCTGGTCCCTTTAGAGCTTATAAACTGAACACGATGTGAATGTGTCCTCCAGTGCCTCCACAAATGAAAATAGTTCAGGTGACAGGTACAAAAGCCCTCCAACATCACAGAATGCTGTGAATGACGCAAGATCCTTATCTGCGTTCTCGAGGAATTTGAGCACCTGCTCAAAACAGTCCTGGCATTTCGTTGCCATAAGTTCCCTCCGTGCCACATAGCCGGCCAAATAAGTACACCAGTCTTCCGTCACTGACTTGCACAGGATACACATGGTCAGAAAGGAGAGTCGATGCCTGTAGTACCCTTGAATCTTCCGTCCAGCATTCCAGCGCCAGTAAATTGTCAACATGGATGGCCCACTTCATCATTTCCAACTAATGACGTAAGTGTGTCACCTGCACAGTTGCCCGTGTCTGGTGCTTTTACCAAATTGCAAAAGCTAAGGGAATTCACGGCAGTAAGGAACTGGGTCGATGTGGGATGATCATTGCACCCGAATAACTGACGACATCATCCCGAATAGCTTTTCGATTGGATCTCGGGGATTGGAACGGCAGCATTCTTTTCCAAAGGCTCGTCTGCTCTTGGTATATTACGCTGCCTCTGCTGGAACAAATGGTCGTCTTCGGGACTCCAAACAATGAAAGCTTCTGCTTGCACGATTTGTACCCAGTTGAGCATCTGGGCACAAAACAGTGGCTCTGACGTCTGCTCATGGCACACACTCCGCAAAAGACATAACGTAAACACGACAAGGCTGTCCGACCAGCAAATGTAGCACGAAAGAACAGCGTAAACAGGCAAAAGAATCACGTCTAACCGGCGAGTTCCAGCATTGAACAACGTGCGCAGCCTGAGAGCCTGACGTGGATGGATGGATGCTATGAGCGTCCCCTTTGTAACGGGGCGGTGACATGTCTGCCACCAGGCTCGGAGAAAAAAAAAAAAAAAAAGCCTTCCTTGTTTTATGTTGTATACGACAGCGCGCGCCACCTAGCGGAAACATCGCAAGGCGGCGTCACTACCTCCCATTGCAGGCCGCTTGGCGGAGATCACACTTCTAGTATTCTAGCCACTGTACCAACAGCAACCGACGCGCCACCGCTGGACACGACGTCATCACTACCCCTTAAAACTAACACGCCAGAGATGACAAGGCGCCTTTGACAAAGATAGGTCCCCTATCGAAACGTCGGCCAGCCTGATCTGAGGCACTTTCTCCTGTTTTGAAATCTATAACGTGTATCCATCCGTCGGCTCCCTTCTTGATCTTGGAGAACAGTGTGAAGTATTTCAAGGAGCCTTGCAACATTTATGCGGAAGATCGTTTTCCTACAGGCAGCGCAAAATAAGAGAAAATAGTTAAAGAAGCGAGCTTTTTTCAAAAAAGTACATCTTCAAAAAAAAAAACAAAAATCTCAGGCCTCAATTTGACGACATTTTTTTTATTGAACAGCGCTTATGTCAGTAATAACACCGTGTTTGCTTTGTTCGCACTCTCCTTGCACACAGAATAAAGCATCTGTATGCAGCGAAGGCCAACCTAATCTGTAACTAAATGCCACAATCAGCAGGCGTGCTGTTATGCAGTTGTTTTCTCACTACCAGCTTGCTTCCCTTCCATTACGTGCATTGTACCCTCTAACCATCTTCCCCATTCGACGCACACTGTGCCTAAACAGCATTTATAAAAAGTTAGCTCAATTATTTCCGAACCGTTTATTTTACTTCCCGCTATCACATGTTTTCGACGTCGCAGATAACGTCTTCCTGTATCATCTCGAACTTTACCTCAGCGTTTCAGCTGCCAGAAAACGTGCAGTGCGGCATGATTAAGCCATGAGTGGCCGAAGCTGCCCAATTGATGATGTTTTGTTGCCACTTTACTAAAGTGCTTTCCCGCGTCGAGGGCAGCAGAGGTCATTGGTGGCGCCAGATGGACATTACCCTTAGTTTTGACAATGAGTGTGACCTACAAATTATTACAGCCCAAAGCGCTTAGACATCCTCAGTTATAAAATGTTAAACCGTGAGCAGTTCTGGAAACGCATTCATGACAGCTGCGCAGATGTGAGATAATTTGTGCGGCGCCGTTCAGTATAAACGTTTCGACTTGCTAAGTTTAGAGCTGTTCACTACACGCGATGCGCGCGGCCCATGGCTACGTCCGATTATTCTGTGCCGATTATTTACGCGTTCACAAAAAGAAGATTGCTGAGGAAAACATTTTCGTTGCGCAAATTTTTTTCTTTGCTCTTTTTGTTGTTGCCTACCCCCAGAAGCTACTGTCCCAGGTGAAAATGCGTAACTGGGAATCCAACTGGTTTCAACTGGTATTAACTGGGATCAAATGGTCCCAGTTGCAAGCCAAACTGGTCCCAGTTGATTCCAGTTGCAACTGGTTCCAGTTAGCAGCTGGTCCCAGTTGCAAGCCAACTGGTCCCAGTTGATTCCAGTTGCAACTGGTTCCAGTTAGCAGCTGGTCCCAGTTACAACTCAACTGGTTCCAGTTGATTCCAATTGCAACTGGTTCCAGTTAGCAGCTGGTCCCAGTTGCAGCTCAACTGGCCACCAACGGGAAAACATGACCAGTTGAACAGGAGGCAGCTGGTCCCAGTTGGAAACCATATCCAGTTATATCGGAAGCAAATGGTCCCAATTGTACGCTAATTCGAAGTGCGACCAGTTACTCTGGTTGTACGATTCTTCACAGTGAACGAAAAAAAAAAATTGAACTCGAATGTATACGACGTAGCATTGCTGGACTTGAGCGAATGGGTTTTATCCAAGAGTTTTTTGCGTCTTACTCACAGAAGGGTACCGATCACTGGCCTAGTATTGTAAGGGGCCGTTATGAACACAGATGATAGGACGATGAGAGAATAAGAAAATAGCGTCTCATGGCTTGCGAATGAATTATCTTTTCTTGTTTAGACGTCATCTTCCTCTTCGCGTTGTTTTAACTTCATTACAATAATATAAACAGTCTTACCTGACCTGATATGTATTTTTTTTTAAATCGCATATTATCGTCGATGATTCCGTTGCGCAAATGCACAACGCAGTGCACTCAAACGTATGCTTGTTTTAGCATCAGCACTGTTGTGATCAGCTGTTGTCAATCTTTTTTTCGTCCATCGCGGATACCCGCAGGCGTAGCGGGCCCGATTGACGTCGGGGTGTTAATATTGCCGTTGTCTCACTGAGAGCATGCCTACTCGATCGGCTTGTGTGCAGCACAGCGATTACTTCCATACGACAAAGAAAAATCGAGCACAGCCGAGAGCTACCACTTCCAAAACTGCTGCCTACATGCTGCCGACACAAATGCCCGCGACACACTCTCTCCCCAACTACCTCGACAGCCGTCACATCAGTTTCGTATCTCACACGCTCAAACAAATGAAGCACATAAAGATTACACATAAAATAACTGAAAAGAATTATTTCCTGCCAATTCCGCAACATTTAATGAAAGAAAGAAGCTCGATAATGAAAATTTAGAAACACAGCGATGCTAGTTTCGTACACCACATGTGACGAGGGCACGAGGGCTAGCTGCCGAGTGGTGGAAGGAAGCGTGGAAGTACATTGTAGTGGAAGTGTTCTGTGGTGTTGGTCCGTGGTGCGCTGCTTAGTTGTGCTGTTTTTCAAAAGGAACGTGCTGTCATGGCGTGCGTAATTTAGATTTGGTCGAATTAGTGTTCGACAGTTTCATCTCTGGAAGATTTTATGGGCGAACGCCGGACAATTGTTTTTTCCTGTGATAACACGGATATGTGGATCCATTGTGTGCGGAATGCTGTGCTGCCTGCGCCTTGTCGGCGATGCAGCCGTTTGAAGGTAACTATGTATCACTTATGCTTCGAGTGCTAGTTGTTCAGTATCCTAGAGAACATGTAGATATAATGCAATGCAAAGTGTTTTGAGTGTTGAGACGACGGAACGCCGCATTGTAAACAAGTGCTTTCGGCAGGGGCGTAGCCAAGGGGGGGGTTGGGGGGGTTCAAACCCCCCCCGAAATTTTTCAATTTTGCTTGCGTATATAGGCACGCACACATACAAACACACGCACGAACATACATCAAGTATGGTTGAACCCCCCCCGAAAAAAATTTCTGGCTACGCCCCTGGCTTTCGGCACTGCTGTGTAAGATGTTTGTTTATGGGTTTCTGCGGAGTGCTTGCAAGTTTTCTGCCATTTGTTTTGAAGCATCACAGAAAACGAGTGCCGTGCAATACTTGTATTTTGAACGGCATGCTAAATAACTATCAAGTATACTTGTGCAACGCCTCTATGATCTAGGACCCTAACCAGGACTATTTGATAAAAGCAATAGAAAAGCTTCAAAATCAGGCTGCACATTCGTCTCCAGTAAATACAACCCTTTTCAAAGTGTCACTGAATTAAAAGCATTGCTGGGCTGGGGAACAGCTAGAAGAAAAAACTTGAAGGCACAAATTTTTCCACCGTATTTTTTATAATCAAACAGCAGCCAGCAGCCGCACCTACCTGTTGGAACCATCCTACGTCTCGACTAGGCACGACCACTCCAAGAAAGTACACGCATACAGTTGCAACACAATTCATTTTTCCAGGTCTTTTTTTCCACAAACTGTACGAGATTGGAATCTGTTTACCGGAAGACTACGTTTCTGTACCTGATAATCATAATTTTTATTCCCGATGGTGTTTACAATAATGTATAATTGTGCTAGTTTTTTGTTTCAACTTTCTGTTACCTTTGAACATGCTAACCTATTGTCATTTCACGTTGTTTATCTTGATGTTAACCTTGTTTCATATATTTTTCTGGCTTTTCACTGTAAAACATGTAACATATGATCCTACAGATGTGTCCCCTGCGATAACGCCTTTGAGGCAACGCAGGTATCCTGTAAATAAATAAATAAATAAATAAATTTGTAGCTCCGTCTGCGACTTACAAAAAAAAGCGCAAAGGGGCCCGTATTTTGCACTGCAAATGGATATTCCCGAACCTGTTGCATCTGTAGGTACATGCATTTGAGTAGAAACAAAGATGCTGCCCTTAGTTCTTATGTTTTTGCCGCTGAGGTAAGCGACTTCAAAAAAATCGAATTACATCCGACATGATCTCTGGAATAGTGTTCGTAGTGTGAATTTTTAGAAGGTTGGTCTGCTGTGTATATCTATTACATTGATATGGCTATTCTGAGACATGCATGTAACTTATGTTACCTCTTATTTTGCAGCAACGCTCTCCCATTGGTCACGGGCACGTGAATCTCACGGAAAAAATTCAGGATTGCCGCAAAACAATAAAAAATTTGAGTGCTGTGTAATGTTTGTAAAAAAAACATTTTATGAATATCCAAGGTTGTTTTTTTTATCTTGCACTGGAGCCCCAGGAAATAAATAGCCGCATCAGGTTAGATTTTTACTGGGACCAGCTTAGACCATTAGCCAGTAGTTCCTAATGAGACACCATTTGCAACACGCAACTGGCTCTTATTGAGATCTCAGTAAGAGCCACTGGCCCCCCAGATGGCATCTGGAACCAGTAGGCAACTGGAACCAGAAGGCAACTGGAACCAGTAGGCAACTGGAACCAGTTAGGTACTGGAAATGCGTTCCTTAAACCATTTAATCTGGAACCAGTTGAAACCAGTTGGATTCCCAGTTGCACATTTTCACTAGGGGTCATAGGCTGAGGATCTTCGCGACACCTGCGAAGTCTGCTTGCATTGCTTTACGCTCCTCGAAGAAAACCTGTCTACATCTAACCGCGATGAGGTAGACGAGGCATTTCTTCAGGAACAAGAAGCGACTGATATCTTGAACAGGCGCGCCCACCCCTCCTCTGATGATTGTAGGTGAGGTTGTAGGCTGCAAACTGTTTACACTTTAGCCATTTAGAGGGCGGCAGCAGCCCACTTTTGCACACGCTAGACACAAATAAAATCTGAGAACACATTTTTCTTGACGAAAAGCCACAAGAGCAAGGTTTTACTGCAGTAGAATAATTAAAACTGAGATTTACGCGCAATGCAAGCTAATAACCATCAGTCGCACTGAAGTGAGCACACACAGCAAGGGTCATTTTGGCCAGTTATATCTCGTAAACAAAGCAAATGAGGACATATGATATTAACACAGTGTGTTCATTGACATAAGCGCTCTTCGTTAATAAATTGTCGTCAAAGTTGATATCGAAGTTTTTTATTTTATTTTTTGAAAATATACTTTTTTGAAAAAGCTCGCTTCTTGAACTACTTTTTTGTTTTTGCGCTGCCCGTATGACAATGATCTTCCGTATAAATGTTGCAAAAGCTCTTTGCTATAGTTGACATTGTTTTCAAGTTTCTGTTTGAAATAGCAAATGAGCAAAGCCGCCTCAAACTTAGGACTCTTTTTTTATTTCGGCCATGCTTGCCATTTTTTCACATTTTCTTCTTTTTGAGGACGGCATAAAAAAAGCATGGCTGTAATTCACAGTAATGCGTATTAAAACCAGCAAAAAATTTCGACACATCATTTATAGTTCGCGTTAAATTCGGCCGTGAAATCCGAAAACATTGCAGCGAGCAAAAACAGGAGGCCCGCGCCGCCACCTTCAAATATTTTTTCGGCGCGCTGGGAGCGTTTCTTGGACTTGAAATTTTCGGTTCCATGCACTTTGAATGTGCCCACATAACATATAAAAAACCCAGGCAAAACAAAAATATCGACCGGACAGGCATGTTCGATCTCTCGTGGAATCACCCAGTATTCACTCTTGATAGAGGTAAAAGTAGTGTCGGCGCTGGCACGTTGGGTAGCGTCGCCTGCCATGCCAGTCATGCCACAACATCCCGGCAGCCACTGTAAACTTATCTGATACCACTGTACTCCAAGGCAGCTTTTCATAGATTCGGACGTATGCGACGTGGAAGTTACTCTACAGTGCACTCTACAGAGTTACTCTACATAGCAGAGAATTTTGTTAACTCTTTAGGCATACAGTGCACTAGCTTCCCATTGCTTCCGATCATATGTGCTTTTAACGTTCCCCGACATCTAAGGACTGGAACGCATTTCAGTCCTCTGGGAACGCGCTGAGCGAGATCTAGAACGGCCCAGCCGGCGGGTGAAGTGACCTAAGTGCTGAAGAAAGACTTCCCGCAGCCTAATCCCCGCAAACATTAATTAGGGTTATTTCGTTCTCTATACAGTGAGCAATCACATTGAAAAGTTTAATCTGCGTGAGCGAAATATGCCCGCTAGTAGTCAACCATAAGTCTTCAATTGGATGTTTCGTGGTGGCATTCGCACATCCGCGTTCGTGTGCCCTGGTGCATTGGTGCCCTGGTGTGCCCTGGTGAAGTTAGCGTTGTTTCTCGCAGGCTGCAAAAGCTTATATCAGTGGCCACGTAAAAAAGTCACAGTTTCACCGTAAAGGCGAAGCAATGAATGCGATAGCAGCAATTTGTAGTATTACACGAAGTGAGGCTGGCAGCTAACTGTTTCGTATCCGATCTCGCATAATTACAAAACGCTGGTGTAAGAGAATACGGCTGCTCCAGGGAGAGATGCTCTCTGCATAGTCACTTCGCGTTGAGAGCGCAGCACCTAGAAGGGTATACGAGCCGCCCACTGTGATGGCTTTCGATATAGCGCGCGCGCCGGCGATCGCGACCGCGCCCTTAGATTCAAAGTTGCTCCTTGGGCGACACTACCCCCCCCCCCCCCCCACCGCGTCTTTTACAGCAAAAGCTGTTATGAGATCCTTTCAACGGCCGTTTTTGGCGCGTAGTTGTCCGCCGCCGCCGCCGGTGTCCGTAACCGCTATCGCACGAAATAAGAAGAAAAGGGAAATAAAAAATTTCCAGAATGGAACGAGGTTCGCACCTGGGTCCTCTGCGTGGGAGCCCAGCGTTCTACCTTAGGGCCATGCCGGTGCTTGAAACTGCGTTGCAAAAAGACCCTATACAGGCTTCATGCAGGGAAAGAACCACAGTAATATTATGTAATGTAGTGTGGTAGAAGAGTAAAATAATAACCAGGCGTCACACAAACGCAAATTCTGTAACCGGGTGTCACACAATGCGAATTGCGCAACGAGTGGGTTGTTGAATGCTTCCAACCAATTACAAAGGCCTCTGCGATAATTCTTCATCGTCATCAGCCACAGCCTCAACAAAGTGCACATAATGCCTTACGTGTGTTTAGCGAGTATCACGGTTCTCAGCAGAATGACGAAAAATTGCACAGTGACTGCTTCCCTATATCACAAAAATTATGTTGATTTATAGCGTAGTGGGTTCCTCGCAAGCGCACTTCTATTGGTTGCCAAGGAAGCCCATAAGGCTCTCATGATCCATTTCCTCAGGCTCTCAATAAAGTTAATTCCCTCTCTCTCTATCGCTCTCCGTTTATCCGGTTAACGTATGTTATAAAGCGTGGTGGGACACTTAAGTAATGACTGGGCGTCACACAATATGAATTACGCAACTAGTGGGTCGTATAAAGCTTCCAAACCATTACAAAGGGCTCAGCCATATTTCTTGCACACAATGCACATAATGCCTTAGAGATGGTACCTCGCTCCTCCGCAGAATAACGAATAATGTCGCGGTGGGTGTTTCCCAACTTCCCAAAAATTATGATTTGTGGCGTAGTGGGTATGTTGCTAATGTACTTGTATTAGTAGCCATGACAGAGTTTATAACAGGCTCTAGAAAGTTCGCTCTTCCAGCTTTCGCTGTGACTGTGCTGCGCTTTTTGCGCCGGCCTGGCATTTTTTCCATGCTCGTTAATAATGGGTGTGGCGTTTCTTGTCTGCTTCGACGGCAGGCCTCCCGAGTGGGGTGATGTTATCGCATGCACCGTTCGAGTGACGGAAACGGAACGCCTCGTTTGATCTCTGCTTCGGCCGCGTTCGTCGCCCCCGCTCGCGCGCTTTTAGCCGCGGTAGAACGTAGATGCGAGGGGGGATTTAATCCATTTGGACTTCATACCGGGAGGACATGACGGCAACGGCGACGGCAAAAAACCGTCGAGACTGTCCATATAATTGCTGTCGCAATAAAAAGCGTGTGGTTGAAGTCTGCTACACCAGGTGTCGCAACAGTCCAAGCTGCTCATAATGTTTCAGTGAATTCAATCAATTATTTTCATAAATTAACCTCCCAGTTTTGGTCTTTACCTTAGACAACGTCATGCTCCGATATCATATGTATCCGATTTAACTCTTGAACCTTATAACTCTTGCGGAAAAGTCGCACTCAGGTGGCCAGAAAATTGTCGGAAGATGCATAGATGAGAAAGGTGCACAATGTGTCAGTGTACAGTATTTGAATTTGTATCGCAATGAATTGCACTTTTTAGACAACTCTTGATAACTAAATGTCGTTTGTAATTTTGCTACGGTGCTTTACAATGTGACTCGCGCATTGATAACAAATTGCGAGATTTGTAAAATTGGTTTGTTTGAAGGCTTCCGCTTAGACGGGCGTTTTCCTTGTTGGCGTTTCGCGCCCTCCAAACCTTAGTTTGCTATTGAAGATGCCTCAGGCCCCTCTTCCAGTCGCCTTCGCACGTCCCTTCGCGTAGTCCCCGAGAGCTTATATTTCTTCGCTATCGGCGTTTCACTCGTGCTGGTACCGTTAGATGAGGAACGTGTCGAGTAGTTACTACTTTCCAGCTTTTTCTCGGCGGTCACAACAGTTCGGGTCGAAGTAATGAGAGCCTATCGACGCACCATATGAATCTCTTGCTGCTTATTCCGCCGTTGGTGTAAGAAGCGCTGTCAGAGGAACTGCTCTAACGTGAACGCATGGATTTTGAACGGCGCAACAAGGCAGACGAAAAGACAAATGATCACAGGAGCACAAGCGCTGTTCTTGTTTGTTATTTTTGCGTTGTGTGTAGCCACGTGTGTCTATATATCTGATCTGTGCTATTGAATAAACTTTAGTTGTGAGTCGGCGCCTGTGTTAGTGTCATCATTGGTCTTTTCATCTGCCTTGTTGCGACGTTCAGAATCCATGCATCCGTACCAACTCGCGCAATTGTCAGTGCTACTCTATCGTGAACGGCTTTTTCGATGGAATGATAATCGTTCTGCGGCGCTACTTCCCATGGGCTAGCTGGCGCCCCTATTGGACTACTGCTAGACCGAGCACGGCGTTGTCCTTTGAGCTTTTTAACCGCACTGATCCCGAACTTGCGACGACGCTCCAAGGTGCTCTCACTCGTCGCACTGCTGGCGCTTTCAGATGTGCTGCCTGCGTAGAGGTTTCGTGCATCGTACTTGCTTCGAACCGTTGCACCTGACGCATTTAAGTCGCGCTCCTTTGTACTTTTGTCGGTCGTGCAAGAGGACGCGGATCTGGAACTTCCCAGCTTGGCTGTACTTCGCAGAGTGGCATTGCTGCTCAATGTGCTCGTAGCGAATGACATTCTGTCTGCCTTACGTTTGGCGTCTGATGAATCACTGCGGGTAGAAGTGGCCAAGGGGCTGTCGTGCCTCCGGCACCTTTTGCGTGTCCCAAAGACGAAGAGGCGCTGCGTATCTCAAGCTGCTTCTACCTGGAGAGATTTTGTCACTTGAAAAGGCCATGCGACTACATCGATCTTTCTTTGCTTATGTCGTTTTAGTAGTGAAATGTCAGCGTTGTTGAAGCCGCTACGGAAATTGGAGATGGGCTGTGGTCACCTTGAGGCGGCGGCACGATGACGTCTGCCTGGTAGGGGCTTGCGCACATTTCATGTCTACTGCCTTGGCGCCACTCTTCACGAGCGTCACTATTTGAACCAGTTAAGCCTCGCAAGCATTTTCTTGCACCAAATGTCTTCGAATGGAATCGGCTTGGGCAGCCGGAGCGCCCTACATAGGCCGGCTGCGACCAGCCGCGCATTTGGGATTGTGGGGGCGAGGCCTTTCAACGTCTTTGGCAGGGGCGTGGTTGAACGGTCGTCATGTTGTGCAGCCCACGTCACCGCCTCTGCACGTGCAACATTTTGGCGCTTTTATAGTGCGGAAACGTTGCTCGTCCACAGGCGGTGACTCTGCAACTCTAAATGTTGTGCAACGTTTCCGCACTTTTATAGCGCGGGACGTTCCAGAGCTTCTACAGTTAACGTGCAGCTGCAACTTGCAATTACCAACTTTGCAGCTCAGTATGTCATCTCCTTCAACAGGTCAACATCAGGACTGGCACGATTTCACGACCCCGTAACGACAAGAGCCTGCAGATGGGGAAGGACAGCCTGCCAAGGATACTCAACAAATAAGAGCCGGCAGAAGAGCAGTGCCGTGTTCTAACGAGAAAAATTATTTTAAAATTATTCATTAATATATACTGTATGGTGACTTTATTGGCAATTGTACAAACTGTCCACTTTGTATTTCACGGTATTTGCAAGAAAATATTCTTTACTCTGAATTGCTTGTCTCGCTATGCATATTCTGTCCATTACAAAAGATTGCCTCTCTGTTATCCTTCCCATTTTATATGGAAACGTGATTCCCAACTGTCTTGTTCGCGTTCACTTAGTGTGGCCACTCAAGTTGCTGTTAAAGCAGTTTTTATCCCGTCTACCTCACCACATCTTATACGTGCCTTGTACTTGTGGTATGTGAACTCAAATTCAAACTCAAGGTATTAGCCTGTAGATGATGGGGAACTTGCATGTAATTTCCATCTCATAAAAATAATCATCAGAATGAAAGATCAGCATCATCAAATATAAGGCAGTATGGCAGTGCCCACCTCCATGGAGCTAACAAAACAGCTGGCGAACTGGGCGTGTCGTTTGATGTCGCTGCGAGCCCTGTAACAGATATTAATAAGAAATGAAAAAAAAATTGGCCTGCATCACTGGCTTAACGACGCGAAGGCTGAAGAAACAGCGAAGCTTTCTTCGTCACAATAGTAAGCTTCACAATACCTCGCAAGCATTCCAAAGCGTTTCCAAGTCAGTTGATAGCTTTCTATAAGCTGAAGTAGTTATCAGTCTCCTTTTCTGTCCGTATAATATTTTTTACCTCTGTTGCGAGGCACATCGAAGAGAGCTAAACTTTTTGGCTTGTCAAGTAGTGAATGCCAAATTTAGCAACCATTAAAGTCTTTGCGAATCTTTTTATCTGAAATCGTCAAAGTCTTCTTCATGTTCTTCACCTTGTTCATCTTCATAACCTTCGTAGAATTCATCTCCTCTCTCGTCCAAGCACCACATTTCCCGATCTTCATTATACACGGTTTAAATGTGATCTTCTGTGGCACACCCATTTGCCTTTACATGGAGAATCTTCTCTCGTTCTTCATGCCAAATGGTGTCGTCCTGCCTCGGTTCCAGGTGATGACAATCATCTGCCGATTGTTCGGTCAGTTCCACGTGTATTTTGCACTTCATGATTATGGTCTCGTGCTCCCCATGAAGCACAGGCATAGACACACCAATGTGCATGAGTTCATCGTATTCGATATTTCCAAAGACCAAGTAAATGCATGTCCCTCTAATAGCAGCTTGTCGACGAAGCCAAGATATTGAGAAGCACTTCGAAGAAATCGCACAACCATGAACTAGAGAAACCACTTCTCTCGTGTTATATCAATGTTGCACTCTCGAACCCCCACTAACGGCATGTTATGACGCAGTAGTTCCAATGTTTGAAGCGGAAAGTCTTTTACGCTGATTTGCTAGAGATTGGGTGCCCGATTGCCATTACAATGACCAGACCACTGCCGATCTTCATTAATGCCGCTTCACCATTCATGTAAGCCCTAGATTGTCTATTATCCTATTCGGCAGTTGCTCTCGAGTGACTGGGCCTTTTACATTATTGATTCTAAAGGTCACAAAGTTTTCTATAATGTGGCCGGCGATCAGCTTCTCCTTCCAAAAAGCGCGATTTACCGATTGCTAACATTCTAGTTATAGAGAGCTTGGAACATACCTGCTAGGCTAATTAGAGACAGCTTCGTCATTTTTAGTCGACCGGAAGTGACTAGTGGCGTTTTCCCAATCCCTCAGGCACACACCCACTAGGAGCTGCTCGCCGCGTTACGCCGATGGTTTCGGGAAAACCTCGAGCATAAACAGCATAGCTGTTAAAAATGCGGTTACACACGCGTGAACGTCATCTGCTGCAGATGAGCACAGTTAACCTTCTGTCGCCATATAAGTTTTGGGATCTTCGGAAATGTTTAACGGCAACCCTACGTATCACTGACATCTGGTGTCCATGTTCTCCATCAATCATCGACAGTAGGTGTCAGTAAGGCCAAATAAATTTTATCGGTTTATTTTCTGTATATACAGTTTGCCACACATAATTAAATTTTGTTAGCTTTTGTTTTTCCTTTTTATTTGATAGCTTTGTTTATTTCTGTGCGTATGGACAATATTAGCTACTGCGTGGCGAATCCACCTCGTGGGTATGAACCAGTTATTGAGCCAGCAGTAACGACTGACGGTACGGGGGGCCGGTGGATCTAGCCGTTAGGCGATACGTCGCCTCTGCGGAGAAATAGGCCCGAGACAGCGTCCTCGCCGGCTGTGGTTCCGCCGACATGTCTTCTACGACTCCAGGCACAAGCGGAACGGGCAAGCGGCGCAGTGGCACGGTGAAGAGACGAAGGTACACTATAAGCATCAGCAGTAGCAGCACGTCAGACGGTCACCGCTACTCGAAGAAACGCAAGTCAAAACGAAAACATCTATCCTCAAGCAGCGATACATCCAGCAGCCGTCATAGCCTTGAGAAAGACAGGTATGTTACACCTTCTTCTAAACCCGCTTAAATTTCTCTCACGCCTTAATTGACTCTGCACGCTGTACCCGCTTTTATCACTGCTTTTATCACTATCAATTTGCTGAACGATCCTGTACCCGAAGCATGCACAACGTAACAATTTGTCATTGCAATTAAAGATTCAGTTCTACAAAAAAGGCAATCTCACCTCAGCAATTTAGGTGATATCACCGTTCCTGCTACAGCACATGATCGACTGTGCTATGTGTATATGAATGAATATAGAACCGAAACAAACTGATCCTTATCTTAGGCATCGGGATGAATGGCAGTAATACACGTGGCTGATGAAGATCATCTACCTTTTCAGCAACTCCATCAAGTCATCTTTTCTGTTTGTAATCAATACGCCGTTCACTCATTTTCAATTTCAGCAATTCTTGGGATCTTGGTGCTTCCTTACTCTGTGTCTCAACATTTTTATACTGTCCCTATAGAGATCGCTTGGAAAAGTCATTACATAAGTAATCTTGCTTCATTACTGATAATTTGCCTTCGGGATCAGCGCCGGTCCTATGTGTACGCGTTTTTTCTGTCATCGTCATTGGTACTGTTTATTTTGCAAGAAACTGCCCCTTCTCTTTACGCATAGTATTCAACAGTGGGGCCAAAAGCCCAGTAGTAGCCCTTAATGGTAAATTATAAAATGAATGATGAACATGGTGATAAAGATTCTGTCCCCTTACGCTGGCATGTAGTAGGGACAAAGGGATCCTTCATCTTAATTTTTTTCTTAAATAACTTCTTCTAATAACAATGAGTGGTAAGTTTTGAAAACGCAATTCTGGAACAGTAAAATAAGAATATTGCCTTTGTTTGTTGTGTTGTGCGGCTGTAACATTTACTTAATCTGTTTTAATTTTCAGGTCTGCAAAAAAGCAGCGTGGCTGGAGAAGTGATTCCTCGCGTAGCAGTGGCAAAAGGAAGTCGAAGAAGCGACGCCGCAGGAAGAGCTCGTCCAGCGAGTCTACGCCCAAGCGCCAGACCAAGCGCAAGAACAAGTCCAAGGCCAAGACAGTAAGCGAGTCCAGCGGCGACACGTCGAGCCGTGGCAACAATGCCTTGCAGAAGGGCAGAACCAAAACTGTACGACATAGCTCTGTAAACCCGTCGAAAGCCAGAAAAACAAGTGATTATCGTGACAGGGACACAGCTAACGATCTCCAGCCACCGAGCGCGGCTATTGTCGACGCGGAAGTCAGTCAGCAGCGAGCAGCTAAAATGCCCTGCTTACGCAGTGCCCTTTCTGTGCAAGAGCACAGTGGCGAAGAAGCGCTCAGCGAAGGGACAACGGTATACTCAAGGACTACAGCCGAAAAAACGCTTCGCTCCGATGAGCAGAATGGTGTAAAGAACAACATGTTCCGATTAGCAGCCGATCAAGAGCAAGAAGAAGAATCAAGTGAGGACAGCAGCAAAAAGAAGAAGCGCAAAAGCAAAGCGGATGATAATTCGGTGACCGAGGCTGGACAAAAGACCGACGGAGAAGCTTCGCAAGATTCCTGCGAGAGCGAGTATAGTTCTGAATGCGAGCCGGAGGATGATCCAGCAGAGCCGGTGGAGGGTGCCACTGAAGATCAGGATCTGCCTCCGATGGAAGGACAGCCACCATCGCCAGCGGATCCAGACTTGGCCGCAGTCCTTGCCGATCTCCTTTTTGACATATTCTTCGCATTGCTTTGGCAGTTGATTCAGAAGTTCGGTCAGCCTCAACATGCTTAAAAGCGTGCAGTATGATCCACCGTAGGTTCCGCCAAAAGACACATTGCAATATAAGCAAAATTTCTGTACGAGTTGAAGCAATTAAAATGCTTAGTACTGCGTTATGCGTCACGTTGGTTAGCATATAATAATATAAAAAAACTACTGTTGAAAGAATATTTCTGCTCACATGATTTTTCGCGACTCTAACGCTCGGGAGACGGCGTAGAATCACTTTATGGCAAGATGAGTAATCATCAATGTTGGGCTAGTTATACGCATTCATAATGAAAACTTGCGCAGAAAGTCAAGTAACAAGTTGAAACGAAAACTGGACAGGCACGGCCCAATTTTACTTTTCATACCGTCTCTTGTGTTTTGCGCTGTATTCCATCACAGATAATCAGGGAAGGGTCCCACTGCACCGCGCGACCCCGCGTGCCGCAGGATCAGCCATCGCTAGTTCGGGAGCTCTGTCGATCCAATCTCCCAGGAAAAGTGTTGGAATTGGGGTTCACTCACCATCGAGGAAATGCACTAAAGAAGACGATACACGCACGGCTGAAGAGGTGCCAGCGACCGCTTATTATCAATGGTGGCACCATCTCAAGGGCCAGTATTTCGTGCCACAATAGACCACCCAAAGAGTGCAAGATAACCGAACTATGATATCACGGTCATCTCTGAATGTCTTCTAGCTGCACATACGACTTTTCGCTACTGCGCCAGATTATAACCGCAATCATAAACACTCTCTCGACCGGAGACAGAGAAAAAAAGCTCACACTACCTTCACTCACGCTAAAGAGAAACCAGGTGAAACGTGTGCTCTCACGGTTGATTCACTCCGAATTCCCACTTGATTCAGCCTTAATTTAGATAAATTTCCTTTAAACCTTGATGCCCTGGTATTTCAAATTTCATTATTCTTATATTCGTTTTTCTTTATGTAGAATTAGAACCAGTTTTCTGGTAATGTACATTTGATTTACGTTAACTCGCCCTTTATGCACGTCTAACTCAACTTACTTCTCTTTTGACTCCCTTTATTTCACCTCAATTTGATTCACTTTTAATGAACCCATATTATCCCCCGGGACATAGAAGTATGCGCCACACGCAAGTTTTCGCATGATTCCTGTTCATCGAGCCAGATTTTTTTTTACGTATGAGCAATATGAGGCTTTCGCCTTAGCGGGTCTGGGCTGAACGCGAGACTTCTCGCCAGAGCAATTCACCTCGAGATCTTTGAGTGGCGCCCTCTCGCGTATGACGTCAGAGAGGGGACTCGGGTGCCGCTTTTCGCGCTCGCGCTCGCTACGTCAAGGCTGCTCGGCGCTACCGGCCAGTATGTCCTGCTCTAGTTATTGAAAAATTAGTGGGCAAGTTCATAAAGCAATTTGTACTGAATGTTCAAGCAAAATGCCCAGCGAAATCGAGCGGAGTTGCCGTCAGGAGCACGGTCAGCGTCGATTGCTCCTGGTGTCATCTGCTAGCCATCAATGTGTACATCTGCATGTATGGCAACGATTTCTTTTCCTGACTGTTCTATGGCTGTGGCGCACTAAAATGACTTTGCAGCCCATTTTCGATCACTCATTTTAGCGTTCGAGCTTCGGCTAGCGTGTCCGCGTTAAAGTGCAATATACGTATGCCACGTGCTGCGCGTGTTCGGTTGCCGAGCCGCGCTCCTTCGATTCAGTTCCTTTATTTGGAATTTTAAGCGCATGACAAGCGACGTGTGATGCCTTTCAAAAAAAATTAAATGGTCGTTACAGGCGACAACCTTGATTAAATCCAATTTTTTAGCAGCTGCCATGTAAGCGCGTCGAAAGTAGTTGAAGTTTAAACAAGAAAAAATAAAAGTGAGAGCACGTGTCAAAAGGGGATGCACGACGGTGATATCAAATATTTCGTAGGTTCTGCGGCGTTGTTTTTTTTTTTTGTGGCAAATTTTAATCCCTACATCATAAATCGACGTTTGGTGACTTGTTCCCGGTCGTTTGAAAGTATGCTGAACAGAATTAGTGTAATCACACTTACGTAGATAAATAAAAAGCTTTCGCATCGAAAGTCGTAGCAAGATGTATTTGCAATAATATAGTGTAATTCAGTCTCAACGGTCCACTCCTGATAGAACGCGATGCGGTCACTGCACTAAAAAGACTCGCAGGGTCCCTTATTCACTTGCCTAAGATGACTCGAAGGCGAAATCCATCTTCTTCTGTTCAGTCGATGCATTGTTCCTTCCCCGCCCCCTTCTGAATGCTTTTTGGACGTAAAGTGGTTTTGTACTGCCTCCAGGATCAGAGGCATTTCAAGATTTCTGCACCTTACCTGGTTTTGCACTGCCTCTGTCCCGACGTGGGAGCGGCCCGCTGCGCGCTAATCGCGCGTACCGAAGGACTAAAATAAAGTTGTTCATCCATCCATCCATTCGTCAGTGATCGGCCCTTTTTGACCAAGCGACGATGTCATGACATGACGATGACGTCATAGTGGCGTGATGGTGACGTCACAAATTTTGGCGATATGTGACGTTATGATGACGTCATATTGCCTTGAAAGTCATGCTGGACTAAAAACTAGTCATCAAAATCAACTCCCGTTTCTATTCGCCGCGAGATCGGGCTACAGGTGGCAGCACCGCCGCCGCGCTAGTGTGGATAGGCGGTTGTCGGCGCGTATACAAACGCACACAACAGCGCTTCGTTGTGTCAATTTGATCCGATTTCCGGCAAACAAACTGCGTTCACTGCAGCTTTCTGGTAATATGTGCGCTCTTCACGAAGCGCGCCGAACGTTACTATTACTTGTGAGAGAAGCGCGCTCTGCCAACAAACGGGTTGCTCACCTTCGAGAAGAGTCGGCGTTTTCGCAATGGATGACGTTTTCTTGTTGTATTTGTACGCGTTTTGCTTGTGTTCCCCCTACTACGCACTACTGTAGCGCGACTGAATTGAGTACTTCTTGTTCATCCGGATAGCCCACAACAAAATGAAAACTCGTATTCCTGCACGATGAGTTCAAAAGCACTTTGTGCACTGCGTGCACAAATATTCATCCGCATTTCTTATTCAGTTCTCCATGAAATGTAGGACAGTTGATAGCTATACTGAGGAAAGCTACGTGGCTGACAGCACTTTAGCACTACGGAGACGTTAAACACGCACACGCTTGTTTTTATCCCAGTAACAGTACACGAAGGTAACCGTACAGCACGGAACTTTCTTCGATTGATTACTTGCCTGACAGTAATGGAACAAAGGCCCGGTTATTTCACGGGTCCAAAGTAGTTTGTTCATGCGAATAATGTCCGCTGCCTTCCGTCAATCTATAACAACGCAACACAAATGTTCACGATAATGAAAAGAAAAAAAAAAAGATGTGGCTTCGCGTGAAATTACTAGGACATAAATGTAAAGTACGACGTTTGCATTAATTTTGGTCATCAGCTAGGGCTCTTTAGCGCGTAACTTAATATAAGTACATGGGTGTCTGTATAAATTTCACAAGTTAAAATTGAGCTAGGCAACTCAGTTTTACGATTTCCGTGTCATTCCATTTTCTGTTTTTGGGGGGACAAGTTAAGTACGGGAGTGGCAGACGTGATTCACAGAAATATTTCTGTGTAGTGGGACCAGGACCGTATACACAACTAAAGCTCGTCGCATAACCCATAAATGACAGTCCCGAAGTTATACACCTAACCACAACGCGCGAGTGCATGAGAGCCTTTTTTTTCTTACTACCGAGCCGCTAAAAGGCTATATTAACATGACATTTATTACTTCTCATCTTTAAGACAACGCCAAGTGTACTTTGCAATGCGCTTGAACCACAGAAAGGGACCTACACCGATATGACTCTCGTGAACGGAGGGTACGACGACCACACACAGCACTCTCGACAAATATACTCACTGATCTTATTACAGTACATATACAGCCGATCAAGGCCTAATGCTTCTTTACATCGTTTTAGGCATACGTACGTGCGATGAAAGTTGCACTAACTCAGCGGAACAAACAGCCTTTTGAGGACCTGCATGACGTGCGTGCACATGCAACCACAACGTGGCTAGCAGACGACGCATGGAGCAATCCACACTTGGTTCGGTTCAGCCAGAAGCCGCCAGGTGGCGACTCCGCTCGATCTCGCGGCCAATACAGCAAATACCCACTGGTATATATCTGGAAAATTGTAATGTCGCGCTACAAAGCGCGCGGTTTCTCAGAACGTTTCAAAATCGCCTGTAAGAAAGACATGGGGTCGTATCGCAAACAACATGGCTGATCCCTCTGTCATATTAATCGGTATAATACAAAAGTTAAACGTGTCTTCACAGATGTAGTTGAGCGTTTTTTGTACATTGTTTCGCCATAAGGGCGAAGGAATGAATGCTACAGCAACAAATTTTAATGTCACGCGTAGCACTACAAGCCACTCGAAACTTCCAACGCGTTGCTCAAGCAGAAAGGTCGCACGGAAAGAACATACACAGGATGACCGCTAACTAACAACTGTCACAGCTCGACAGTTAAAACGCTGTGATCAAACACAAAGGAGGACGCACGAAACCAACTAGATGATCGTGAACTGTCATAGTTGTAACGTATTTGTGTGTGAGCAGCGCGCCCTTTACGCAAAAGCGGCCGCTGCAGTGAGCGAAGTGGCCTTCGTGGTCTCCGTAACTTCAACGCAAACTTGCAGTGAAAGCACAATACATACAAACCACCCCCATCACGAGATATGCGCGCGCGCACGAGCACGCTCTGTTGAGGCGCGCGCGCGGCGACGACCTTCAAAGCGCAGCCTTCGAGCCCTTCGCGCTATCTCGCTAGTGATAACAAAAACACGCTAGGTGCCACCGAGCTCGGAGTACCGCCAACGGTAAATTATGTATATAAACAGCTCACCGCTAGTATGCTGTCGAACGTGCCGTCTGTGGGTGAGTCGTTTAGCGCCCCGCGCTGCGTTGCGAGGAGTCGTACGTTCGACTCCCCGCGATGGAACTCTTCCTTCTAGTTTTTTCTTTGCCATCTCTTAGTCTATATTTTACAACGTGATATCCTTGACGGAAATTCGACAGTGGAACCGTGGTGCACCTCGGCATAAAACACTTTCGTGTTAAAAAATAAATATTCTTGGAAGCTATCTGTTTTTTGCCTCCCAGCTTAATTTCAAACAGAATTTTTCAGTTTGTCATTGCTATATAGAACAGGGAGTAGATTTCAAGTTCTGGGTCTTTCGTCACATATTATTTTCCTTCAGATACGGCAGCCTGCCACTGCTGCCGCCTGAAGAGCTGGCGTTACGCGCGCATGTTCCTAAATCGTGATCGTGTGCAGGGTTTCGTTATTTCAAGCAATCAGGCAATGCACTATTCACGTCATTCATTGTTTTCTTCTTCCTCTTGTTCTGCTTTCTCTCTTTTATTTCCAAAGCGCAGTCGGTCACATTATTAACGTATGACAAAGCTACAGGACATAAGCCATCATTAGCTCGCTCTTCCGCAGTTTCGCAGGGTGCCTAGCACGTCCTTCTTTCATTCGAATTTTCAAGACAAACGTTTTGTCACCACGAGCCGCCTTCGCAACGAAGACCTGCAACGAAGGCGCAATAAATATGAAGAAGGCAACAGTTAGTCCAACAAACGGGTATATGCCACATAAATGTGGGCGGTCTATTGGAAAATTATCATCATAAACGGGTATGTGTTACATAACTTTTGTAAATCCCATTACTCACCACTGATCTACTAAAAAGGAAGAAAGCGACAGAGTCCAACACTGGAGAACAGGAAAGGCAACGACGGCTGCGAGAAGACCCCGAAGCGATGGAAGGCCTACACCAACAACGACCTGCCCGTAGATATATGAGAGGTGCGAACGCTTGGTTTCAGAGCGAGTTTCTGTCTCTGGAGTTTGGACATCTCTGTCGTGTCTATGACTGTCTGTGGTTTAACTCGAACCTCTCTGCGCTGAGAATCGACGTAGACACAACCTAGCATCACCTAGCTAAAGCCTAGCAACGACCTGGAAGCAACCTAGAAACAACCCTCATCATCACTGTAAAAACTTTTTCTTAAAAAAAACAGAAATTGTCTGGCAGCTGGCCTGCCAGAAAATTTCTGTTCTCTTTCTGTTTTCTTTACTTCGACTGGGTAGCGCAAAAAACACGGAACAAAAGATACAGACGTAGACAGCACAAGCGCTAACTTCAAACCACGTTTATTTTGGAACACGCAAGAATATATACACCACTAATCACAACGATCTCAACTATCGGCTCATGATACGACAACCCATTAGACTAACAAGAAAAAAAAACCATTCGTACTTTGCGCTACCCAGTCGAAGTAATGCAACTTTACCAACCTGCCCAACTTGCCGCACTTATCAGTCTTATTTCTGTTTTCTGTTTTTACGTTTTTGTAATTTTACATGTCTCTTCTGTTCCTGCTAACAGAAAATTTCTGTAATTTACATGGTTTTTTCTGTTTTCACTAACAGAAAATGTCTAATGTTACATGCTTTTTTTGTTCTCAGTAACAGTAAATTTCTGTAATTTGGGATGATTTTTTCTGTTTTCAGTAACAGAAAACTTCTGTACCTTCACATAGTTTTTTCGGTTCTCACTAACAGAGAATTTCTGTAATTGTACTACACTTTTGGTTCTATAGTACAGAAATCTTCTGTGACTTGACAAGGTCTTTGTTTTCGTTTGTTCAGTACAGGGAGTTTCTGTAATTAAAATAGGCTTTCTGCTTAGTAACAAGAAATTTTTGAAATTGTATTTCTTTCTCATCAAAGCAACGTCAGTTGACAAATGTTCTACAATTTGACAGGTTATGCAAACCTAAAATGTATGTGGTGCAAGAATAGAAAATCTCACAAACAGAAAGCACCACAATTTTTTGCATCTGCATTGTCCCCTTTATAGCACGCATCCTCTCTCACAAATTCGTTAATTCAGTAAACCACAGAGTGAAATGCAAACAAGTTTATTGACATGAAACGTAGAAGTTCAGGCAGTTGCCAACACGTGCATCTTGAAATACGAGAGATGTCCATATTCCATGCGGTCACTATGCGTTATTCGAAGGTCGCTGGTTCGGTCACTGCCAGCGGCACGTTATCTTTTCGTCCACTTTGCTTTCTTCACATTTGCTTCGTAAAGACTACAAGTAACATACCCTGTAGTTGCCTTGGCTTTCTTGTCTGTTGTATTTAATGTTGTGTCTAACAAAGAAAAACAAGCCATTACAATTCTCGCTTCGTTCACTAACTATGCCCACAGTATCACAAGGGGTCCAGATTAACGAATATCCCGGAGATATTGTTCGAGTTCCAGGCACAGATGTTTAAAAGTCAAGTCCTTGAGGGAGCTAATCAATGACGCCACTTTCGGGGTTCATGTTGTGCTGTTTCCTACGTGTATGCTCAGTCTTTATGCCCTTTCCGGGACTGACAGTGGCAATTGACCTAAAAAGAAGAGGCAATTCTGTTTAGCAGTCCAGAAGTACCTAAATATTCTTAGATACAGTGTAACTACAAAGGCATCCACTTTAAAAATAGGCTTTTCTGCATACATCCATCTCTACTTACATTACGTTGACTTTATATACAATATTGCCACATAAGTCTAAAATGAAACTTCTAACCTATCCAACACTACAATTAGAATTTGAACCTTGTAATGTCTAAGTGCTGACAGCCAGAATGTTTAGCAGTATATCATAAAAGAGTTAGCTTCTCATTGAAGGGATAATGGTTTAGTTTTAGTATTTTGTTCCAAAACGCTTTCATTTCCTTTTAACTAAATGAAGCCATCTCAATAAATAAAGGTATTTTATGTGAGCAATATACCATACATTTTTTTCAATGTTACTGGAAAGCTAGAGTTATTGACCAAAGTGTTGTGCCCAAGATTTAGTTTCAATCTCACCTATGAGTGAACTCCAGGGAAAGACTTGCCTCTTTTGGGTAGGCAACGTTGACGCAAAGTATGCCAGGAATAATATCTTGAACGCCTCTCTAGGACTGCATGTTTGCATGAAAGGAATGTTGTCAATGCAAACTGTGAAGGACTTCGCTGTCAGGAAACCACCACCTGCAAGTTGAAAATTTGGGTTCATAATTTATTCATATTTAGAAGGGGAGAATAGCATACCTTTCGCTAATATGAAAGGCCATCTTGGCATTTCCTGAAGGTCATCATCCCAGATGGTATCCTTGAATAAAGAAACGAGCATTGATCCAATAAGTAGGCACGAGGCAAAATAGAATTTGTTAATTTGTTAATAACAGGAAACAGCGTGGGCAAACGGGACAAGAAAAGCTGACAGGACTTTCTTGTCCCGTTTGCCCGCGCTGTTTTCTATTATGAAGCCAAGCCAACAAGCTCAAGCCCTTTTAAACAATTTGTTAAAACTGGATGTTTGCACATATTTTAACACTGCGTGCTCTCAAACACTTTGATCGCCCCAGCGATGCTTAACAAAAAGCACAATGCAAGAAAAAGATGAAAAATAAACATGCGATTTTCAGGCTGCATTAGCACCGAATCTCTTGCCCCAAGTGGAAGTGAAATGGCGCATTTTGAAAGTGCCGGTCTGCACCTGCGATGGTTCGCTCTATTTTCGGTGTACAATGGAGCCCGAATATGTCGAACTCGATGGAGATTGTGAAATAGTTCGATATATAAATAATTCGATATTCGAAATTGTGCTCGTAATAAAAACTTAGCACGTCTCTGACAAATGTATGAACTTGCAAAAAGACGGCAGATTACCGATTGGTGTATCAAAAAGCAGCAACGTCGATAGGCACACGATGGTGATAAGTGATTTATTTTATGAGCAAAAAGCTGATCAGGTCAACGGGGCTCAACTGGCAGCACACGTGAAATGCGCAAGAAGGAAGAAGTGCTGAATAAAAAAAAGATTATTGCAGTGGCTTAGCTCGGCTATGCCAGGATAACGTACCGTTAGCAAAGGTTCAGCTAATTATTCTTAGTTTTCCTGAATGTCCAGGATTAGCTTGATTATAATGCTTAGTGCTGCTTCAATGACACACACACGGTATACGTATTATGTGGCACATGTATATTTATTTTGCCAGGCAACTACTTCGGGATCCGATGAGTTAAGTTTCTCCACTCTTCTACGCCATTCAGCAGCATTTGCGTTCTCCTTCTCTATGGCTATACCACACTGGCAAACGCCAGTCAGAGGCGCTATCAAGCGGCTCCAGCGCAGTGTAAGACGGCGACTGCACAGCGAAGGCGAATAGCTGCGCGCGCGCCGGCGCCAATACGTCTGCCACGGCTACGACGTCACTCCTCTGGAAAGCGCAGACCGGCGGTGGCGAGTCGCGCGCTGCGGCGGCGGAGTGCGCCGGAGGTGCCGGCTCCGGTGCGTGACATCACTGATCCTCGCGCATGCGCAGCACGGCTCTTGAGGAGCCCCGCGAAACTGGCTCGGCTAGGCCAATGGAGCTAACGCTACAAAAGGTCAGTTTGGTGCCCAGAAAGACATACCCTCTAGTCGTAAGTAAGCGCTGTAGTCACATTCAATATCCAGCGCCAAATCACGGCACCGATACCTTCGACGGACCACAAATTCATCAAAAGCCGCCACTTCTTCAAATCACCCACCCTCCCCCCACGCCAGAGAGCGCGTGCAAGAACAGCCAGCGTGTTTCGAACCAGTAAGCGCTTACACCACAATCAAGATACAGCGTCAAATCACGGCGCCGATACCTTCGACGGAGCGCGCATTCATCAAAAGCCGTCACTTCTTCAAAGCACCCACCCTCCCCCCACGCCAGCGAAACGCGTGCAAGAACAGCCAGCGTGTTTGGAACAAGTAAGCGCTTACACCACATTCAAAATCCAGCGTCAAATCACGACGCCGATAGCTTCGAAGGAGCGCGCATTCATTAAAGGCCGCCACTTCACAGCACCCACCCTCCCCCAAGCCAGCGAAACGCGTGCAAGAACAGCCAGCGTGTTTCGAACAAGTAAGCGCTTACACCACACTCAAAATCCAGCGTCAAATCACGGCGCCGATAGCTTCGACGGAGCGCGCATTCATTAAAGGCCGCCACTTCAAAGCACCCATCCTCCCCCAAGCCAGCGAAACGCGTGCAAGAACAGCCAGCGTGTTTCGAACAAGTAAGCGCTTACACCACACTCAAAATCCAGCGTCAAATCACGGCGCCGATACCTTCGATGGAGCGCGCATTCACCAAAGGCCGCTACTTCGAAGGGACGCCGGGCGTGCTCAACTGCGCATGCGTCAAGTCGACGTAGTGCTCGGTTTGCGCGTCAACGTAACGTAACGAACCAACGAACGTGGCGTCGCCAATTTCTGCTGACACTGGCTGACGCGAACTATAAAGGGCCGTTTATAACGAGTCTGGAAAACAGAACAAAAAAATCACGCATCATAATCTAAGGACGCACGCGATCCGCATAAATGGGACTCATTCCGCCAGCGCCACATGACACAAACACATTCTTTGATGGCAACATTAGCGGAGCACCTGCTTCGGTGCGCCTAAACTAGCTCCTTGTTACAGATAAGACAAAGGACGAACACATCCTAATGTGACGCAATCTCGCGCGCTCAACGCCTGAACTCGGCGTGCACGATAGTACGCTCTGCGCGGTAACAACGAAGCACACTGCGCAGATGGCGGCAGCCGTTTGGTACATTTCAAATGGCAGTACTGCTCTGCTTACACCTAAAGTCCTACACCTCCTGCCGCACGGCTAAGCGCAGCAGCACAGCTAAATACGACGTGCACTAGCAACCAAAATCTCTACGTTGGTTCAAAAAAGGTTCCTAACTGTGTATGGCTACACGAGCCGTTGTCATCAAGCGCTACAGCAGCAACATAATCACGTAATAGCACTTCAGTAACACAGAATATAGTTCAGTAATCACATAAAGCAGCAAGGGAACTCTTACTCACCTGATGGCCGAACTGTAACAAAGCGAAGTGGTTCAGTGGCAGCAAACCGTCGACGAGCAAACAACGAGGAGCATCAGCTGGTCCAGTCCACAAAGAAGAAACTAGGCCTACGCAGCGTGAAATTTGAATCTGTGCATTGAAGCGCGCCGAAAGCAAGGACCGCAACATGTACATATACGCATATTACTTGAAACAAAATTAATTGCTACCGTTGGCTTGCTTCCTAAAATATAAGCAATTTATTACTTGGTGCAGTCTATTTTTTATAGTGGTTTTTCGAGTACTAAGAAACAAGTGATCAATCGTCTGTAAAGCGCCGACTTTAAAGACAGAAATTCTCAGTTTTTTTTTTTTCAGGTACATATCTCTGTTAAGGGCAATTAACAGCAATTTTCTGTGGGACCACAGACATTTTCTGTAAAGATGTCTGTACGTTTACACATATTTTTTACAGTGCACCTAGCTCCCTAGAAACAGCCAGATTATTCTTCACAGTCATCCAGTTTCGCTGTGTCAAGCCTCGCGCGGCTTAATTCAAGCTTCGCCAATTTTAGGTCACGTGACTACACACGTACGCGAAGCGTCATGGTGAATAAAAAAGACGCTTGAGCTTAGCCTTCAAGAGCAGAATGCGATAGTGTGATCGGGACCTGTTCGCATCGTCTTTTCATACGCTTCCCAGGCTTCGCTTCTCGGTCTGTACGCGTACCAGGAAGGTCTGTACACGTAAGGAAAGTCTGTATGCGTAACATTGGCTGTTCGAAATTCTCCCAGAATGCATGTCTACTGCAGCCCCGCCACGGTGGTCTAGTGGTTATGGCGCTCGACTGCTGACCCGAAGGTCGCGGGATCGAATCCCGGCCGCGGCGGCTGCATCCTCGATGGAGGCGAAAATGTTGAGGCCCGTGTACTTAGATTTAGGTGCACGTTAAAGAACCCCAGGTGGTCGAAATTTCCGGAGCCCTCCACTACGGCGTCTCTCATAATCATATCGTGGTTTTGGGACGTTAAACCCCAGATATTATTATTATTATTATTATTGCATGTCTACTGCAAGTGTAGTAGCGAAGCGCTCACTACGTTATAATTCATTTTCCCACTATTCAGCGCCGTACCACTAAGCGCAGTTCCAGACTTAGAACTGATGCTGCTACTGATAATTATTATGTCTCAGTGCTTTGTAATGGACGGGCTTTTAAACCAACCCCTCGTGTCGCAATTCATATGGTGTGATGCCTGGTGCAACTCACCCTTCTGCCATTCAATATTAGATGCTCTTACGGGACGCTTCGCATCACATGACACCTGTGTAGATTTTAAAAGCAGTTTCAAGCACTGGCGTGGCTTTGTGATAAAACAGCTGACTGTCACCGAGAAGGGGCGGATTCTATTCCTACTCAAACGGAAGATCTGTATTGTTTATTGATTTCGCGTCTATATCAAATTTTTTCTCACAGCCGGCAACGCCAACACTAGACTTTCTGCGACGCGGGCTCTTTAACACAATCGCGTTAAAAATCTCGCGACTGCACCTTCTCGGGAAAAGTTGCACACAGCAGCACGGAAGAAGAGAACACTGCAGAACCGAAGCTCGGCCGATCCCCTCCATTGTGTATGTGCCATGAGGAGAGGACAACAACAACAACAACGAAGCGAAGATGAAATGAAGCGAAGCGAAGAAGAAGAAGATGATAAAGAAGAACTGTTTCTAACAACGTTCTGTATCTAGAATCGAGGGTTCCTTCTCTTTCGTGCCGGTTTCGCCTTCTGACTGTTCAGACCTTCTTAAGAATTTACGAGTCACCACTACGACAATCAGAAACAGCTTTATTTTCCAATCCGGAATTATTTTGGGGGGCTAGATGGCCGCGATTTCACACACCCCAAATTATATTTGCACAACGTTTACTGGGCCCTTAGAACGTACATATCTGCGATATAACCCCGCCTCGTGATAATTTGTACCCTGTGGATATTCAATTTGATGATATTTTTCCTAATAATGCAAAATTACTCCCCCATCATACTTTAGACGGTTTATTACAAGAACACCTGCAGAGCATTAGCACTAACATTATTATTGCTACAGATGCATCACAGTGTGACGAAAAGTCAGGTGTTGGTATCTTTAGCCCGAATTTGGACTGGTCTTATTCCTTCGACTACCCAACTTCATACCCGTTTTTGTGGCTGAATTTCTGGCAGTAGTGCTCGCATTGCGCAAGTTAAACTCGACAATTACATCTGCCGTTATAATCCAGATTCCCGATCCCTCTGTGCTGCACTTTCTGCTGGGGTAGACTCCCACGTAATAAGGCGTTTCGTGCACTGGTACCCGTGATTTGAGAAAAGTTCGCTTTGTTGGGTTCCTGGACATAAAGGGTTGTTCCTAAATGAAATTGCCGATTCTTTAGCGAAGTCCTCGATTAGTGGACCGATTTACCTTCTTTTCCAACATCCGCTTATGTGACGGCTGCGCGATTTCGCAGGCGTAGCATTATGGAAGTTTTTGCAGACACAGCACTCACAAGTTCCCAGAATATCGGCACTTATATATACCCTGGCGGAGGTCATTTTGTCAAACCCGTAAACTGGAAGTGTCAATTACGAGGCTACGATGTCCTGTACCGAGGCTAAATTTCTACCAACACAGGTCTGCTCAGGCACCTTCTCTTCTCCACTGTGCGCATTCTGTGGTGAGCTGGAACAATTGATCATTTCTTTCTGACCTGCAGGCGATATACTACAGCACGAAAACCCCATTTGGAAAGACCTTTACGGGCTATTGGAATGAATTTATCTGTGCCTGTGCTTTCGTCTTTTGGAGCTCATATTTCTGGGTTCTCCAATGCGAAGGTTTGACGAGGCTGTATAGGGATTACCATAATGAAACAATCGGTTAACTAGATATCTAAATTATCTAAATTACTATTCTTCTGGGTCAACACATTATAATATTTTTAAAAATTCGGCATTGATTTTTTTATTTTATTTATTTTATTTCTTCATTTATTTTTCCCTATGTGTATTCTGTTTCAAAATTTT
>NC_051185.1:121590144-121635952 GCF_013339695.2 Rhipicephalus sanguineus
ACCCCCTCTCATGCGAAATATTCTTACCAATCTAGAAGATTGTCAAAGCCACGCAGGTTAGGCAAGTGAAGTACATCAGGTACGCATAGAGCGTACAAGGTGTGAACGCGACGTACATATCTACCTCGTGCTTCCTTTTCATCTCTTCTACCGCTACCCCCTTCCCCCCCTCTATTCTCCTACCGCTGATTCCGCCCTCCGATGTCAAGGTGTGTCTGCGACTCTGCGGTACACGAAGCGATGGCTGGTGTGTCTGCGGCTCTGTTGTACACGAAGCGAGTCGGAGGCTTTCTGCCCTCCGAGATGGAGCTTTAGCAAAGCTCGTTCTCATAGGCATGTCCAGGGTCCCCTTCAGGGGGGGTGGGCGAAGGTTCTTCGTGGCACCCCCCCCTCCATATAAAGTCAAGGCATGGGGCAGATTTTGCGCCCCCGCTCTTCTTGGGAATGGGGGACGCCCCCCTGCCCCATCCCTCCCCGTGCGCACGCTCTGCTCGTTCTGCCCTCCAAGATGGAGCTTTAGCAAATTTCGGAGGCGTGCTTTCTCGGTCTCCGCCACCATGCTCTCTGCTAATGTGATATATCACCATGCTTTGGTAATTACATTTGTTTTATATACAACGTTCGTATATGATCTTACAAAAAACTAAATAAATAAAAATATTAAATTGCTAATTCGTAAATAATAAATGTATGTCATCAAAGTGCTTTTTAATGGATCTACTGACTTATCAGAAAATCTGGGGATTTTTAGCTGGTCCGGCTACTGATTTTGTCTTCGGGCCATCTGGCAGCACTGCTCAGTTGTCTCACTCGGCTGAGTGGCTCAGTGATCGAAAGAGAACCGGAGCCAACTCGTCGCGCCGCCGTGCTGAGTTGGCTCACTCGGCTCAGTGGCTCAGTGAGCCGTCTCCAAAGAACCGCCGTTCACTTTTACTGAGCCGCAGATCACTCGTTCCTTTAAAAGGCGCTCAAAAGATTCGGCTTGCTCCTGAGCGACCCCTCTCTAGGCCTATGGATCCACGATTTTGATCTGACTCCGGGCAGATGTCGGGCGCCGGATTATTTCACAAGTAAAGGATAATTCTCTCTTCTGCCGTACCTGTCACGTGCCGTGCGCGAAACGCATCGCGCTTGCCGGCAACGGGCTCGATCGCGTTGTATATCGCGCGCACGAAATGCACCGCGAAGGCCGGCTTAGGCGTCAGCTCGGCTGTGCTTTATAGACGGCCTGGACATTGGCCGCCATGGCTTTCGGCCGCCTGGGCGGTCGCTCATCGAGCGTTTGCCACGGTGATGAGCTGTGGGCTGGCGATATTGAGTAGAGGGCCTCGCCGCTGCTCTGCGACTCGTCCAAGACGCATTGCGGTGGCCGCCAACGAGCTCGCTTGTATGTCGCGCGCTTAAAGTGCGCCGTCATGGGCTGGCGGGTGCTTTAGCTAGCCTACTTTAGCAATGCTTCGGAACTCTGAGGAAACTGGTTGTTCATTACAGTCGGCTTCCGCGTCGCTGGCTCGCAAGCAGCACGTCGCCGCCTTCGCTCGCTGTACTACCGCTCGCTCGAGGATCTTTGTGGAAATTGGGCTTGCGGGTGCTTAGCTAGCCGACTTTAGCCATGCTTCGGAACTCTGAGGAAACTGGTCGCCATTACAGTCGGCTTCCTCGTCGCGCGCTCGCAAGCAGCTCGGTGTCGTTCGTGGCGGCGGCCCTGCATTCGCTCGCTCTTGCTGCCTCGATGCCTCGCTGGCGGCAGCGGCGGCTGACGGGCTTGCTCGAGCTGTACGACGCCGCTCGCAGAAACTCGCTTACCTCGTTGGCGGCACAGTGGTTCGCGGCATACTCGGCGTCGCGCATCTCAAGGCTACCGCACTTGAGATGTTGCGCTATGTGGCTCGAAATGGGTTTTGACGATGTTGACATCACGGTGAACGTAATTGCATGTATAATTTAGACGTGTGTTTTTATTTAACCTTCATGTGTTTGTCATGTGCGTGTATCTTCATCCTCTCTGTCACGGTGACTAACTTTTTGAAATCGTTTTGTGCTTGTACAGGATCCAGCCGTTGTCCTGGCTGTACGCGCTGGCGCGTGTACTGCCAGTCATCTGTCGCTTCCGTCGGAGCAGCTTCACAAATAGAACGGTACAAGATATGACATTGCGACTGTGTATTGGACATTTTACAGGGAATTCAATCATGAAAGCAGATGCTTAAAGGGGGCATGCACCACACATCGCGGTTGGCCGTGAAAACACCTGGAATTGCAGTCACGGACCCCTTCCAGGAGTGTTAGCCGAAATAACGTTTCGAAAAGCTAAAGTAGGAGCGGAGAGATAGCGATCGCTATATTTACCCTCCTCAACTCCCTCTCAACTCGCTTCATTCCGGAGGGAGAGGCGGGCAGGGCCGTGTCGAGGTTTGCCCCGCCCAGTATGCATTACTGTGAGCTCGCTCACTTCACGTTGTGTGGTTTCCTCCGCGTACTTGGCGGTGTTGACGGAGGAGGAGGAGGAGAAAACTTTATTGGACAGATGATGTTTGGAGCACGAAGGCTCCAGGGCCCCGCACGCCCCCGGCGCGGTCAAGCGTTCATTCGTTGGGTCCATGACGCTGACAGCCCGGTCGGCAGCCATGGTCTGCTCAACCGGGTTCTCTGAGCGCAGAAGGATCTCCCAATCCTCCCAAGTCTTTAGGTGCTCTAGGGCCCACGGGGAGGATCCGCCGGGCAGTGGGAAAGGATGTGGATAGCAGAAGCCTGAGGTTTCAGGGCAAAAAGGTGCAGGCTGAGGTGAGGAAAAGGGGGTGATAGTGCGATTGAATGAGAGGAGAGGGAAGAGGTGTGAGTTTGTAGCTGGCGTCAGAGGGTTGCCTGTCGGTTGCTAAGGGACTTGTGCGGTGGGGGATATAGCTGACGCTCTGCCCTATAGGCCTGCGTCAGCTCGTTGAAAGTGTGCGCGCGCACTTTCGTGTATCCCGGATCGGAGGCCGCGAGAACCCGGTTTAAAGAACCTCGGGATAAGAGGTGGCGGCCTCGTTCCAGAATTCCCGCAGTGCGCGGGCACCCAAATCAATTCCACTTGACAGGGCGGGGGTGCAGCGGGCGAATCCACTATGGCAAATAGCAGGGACGTGAACTCGGCCTCGTGCAAATTTAAAATTGCGGTTTTGGAATCTGATAAGACATACTGTGCTTCTGTGTTTACGATTGCTAAGGCAATGGCAGCTTCCTCTGCAGCTTCGGGGGAGGTGTCTGGAGGGAGTGTGTGTGTACCCTATAGGAGAGAGATTGTGATCCACCACGGCAGCTTCCGCTTCATCACCCACGCAGGCTGCGTCTACCCATACGGCGTCCGGGTCGGCGCCGTAACATAGGTGTAGACTTTTAGCGCGAGCTCTGCGACGTTTATCGTGGTGATCAGAGTGCATGTTACGGAGAAGTGGTGTAAAGAGGAGTTCGCGATGCAGGGGTCTTGGTATGGGGAGTAATGTCGGATCTTTGGCGGGTATCTGGATTCCAAGAGAATGTAGAATATGCCGACCAGTGTCGCTTTGTGTGAGACGAAGGTATTGTACTTGGCGGTGCGCGTCTGTGAGTTCGCCGATAGTGTTGTGAAGGCCTAACTTGAGAAGTCCATCGGCAGGTGTACTTATGAGAAGGTGGAGGGCTACTTTGTATGCCACCGGATGAGGGCGTCCAATGTGTCAGTCTCGCGGCGAGAGAGTTGCAGGTAGGGGGTGGAGTAGACCACACGGCTGAGTACAAAGGCAGGAATAAGGCGACATAGGTCGCCCTCCTTCATGCCTCGATGACGGCCTGAGACCCCGCGGATGAGGTGCGAGATCGCCCCTGCAACCTGCTTGAGTCTCCGAATTGTGTTTATGGAGAACAGGTTAGTCCTACGCTAACTGCATAGTTTTGCGTTAGGTTGGCGGCTGTTTGGATGGTGTCCTTTATGTCACCGTCACTGCCATGGGTCGACCAGAGCGTGATGTTTTCTGTGTATAGGGTATGTTTCAGATGAGTAACAGTTGCCAATTGTCGATCTGGGGGGAAGAGGGTGATATTAAACAAGAAAGGCGAGAAGACGGACCCTTGAGGGGTGCCGATACTCTTTAGTGTGTGTGTAGGTGAGCGGGCCGAACTGAAGTTCGGCCGTGCATGCTGTGAGGAAGGCCTGAATGTAAGTGTACGTACGTGTACCCACATTCAGTGGAGAAAGTGCTGTCAGGATCGCATTATGCTCAACGCGATCAAAGCCTTTGGTTAAGTCCAGAGCCAGGACTGCCTTGGTGTGGCCCGGAATGAGCGGGTCGAAGATGTCGTGAGTGATTTGTAGCATGACATCTTGAGTAGACAAATGGAGGCGAAAGCCAACCATGCTGTGAGGGTATAAGTTACGGTTTGTCATATGCTGTGAGAGCCTCGCCAGTACAACTGTTCATGTTCGAAAAGCTTGCGCTTTCAACCCCCTATTCCCCAACCCCAGTGCAGGGTAGTATACCGGATACAAACTTCTGGTTAACCTCCCTGCCTTCCTCTGCTCTTTCTCTCTCTCTCAAAAAGCTTGCCCGAACACGAGGTTAATGAGATTGGGTGAAGGGTTTTGAGTGTAAGTGGTTTGTTGGGCTTCGGTATGAACATTACCTTCGCGTGACGCCAGGACTGGTGAAGCGTGCCTTCCCTCCAACACTGGTTGAAGTACGCCGTAATGCGAGTGATCGATTTCTCATTCAGATTACGCAGTGTTGTGTTGGTAATCTAGTCGGCGCCGGGTGCGGATTTAGTGCGGAGAGTCAATAGCGTGGCTCTGACCTCCGCATCGGTTATATCTGTGTCGAGTTCGGGGTTTGGTTGTCCTGTTTATGAGGGAAGAGAAGTTGGTACGCCGGGCGATGTGTAGGTGTCGCGGAGTGTATCCAAGAGATCATCGGGGTTGTCCATATGTGCATGTATAAGACAGGTGACGTAGTGTTGGGCAGTGGTTTTCGTGTGCGAGGGGTCGAGGAGTTGTCGCAGGAGGTGCCACGCCCTTTTGGTGGTCAGTCTGCCGGCGATGTCGTCGCATACCTGCCCACAATTGGAGCGGCATAACTCCTATGAATATGTTTTGATTTGGGATTGTAGTGTGGCTAAGCGTTTCTTTAGTGTCCTGTTATGTTTACCCCGTTTCCACCGCTCTAGAAGGCTGTGGTAGGAATCCAATAGGCAGCCAGTCTGTTGTCTAGTGTTGGAGTGTCTGTGGTGGTTTCAGTCAGCTGCGTATGATGTTGGATGTCAGTCTGAAGAGATTCCACCCAGTCGTTGATGTCGGTTATGGGATTGTCTGCGTGGGTGGTACGCGCAGCACGGGGAGCGTCCCACTTAATGAGTTTGTGTGTCATGTAGGCGTGCCGGGGTGGTTTGAACGGGACAGTGGCTTGTATAATGTAGTGAGCGCTGCCCAGTGTGTGCTGCGTTCTCGTCCATGTGACAGTACGGACGGAGCGACTAAGCACAAGACCCGGACTGTTGCCTATGCGTGTAGGTGTCTAAAAGTTATTGTGGACGGAGAGTTAGAGGTTCTGCATGAGCATCCAAAGCCTGCAACCTCTCTGTGTAGTTGTTTTGTATCCCCAGTCAGTATGTTTACTGTTAAGATCGCCGCCGATGAGCAAGGGATCTTTTCCCGCTAGTCGATGCAGCTCCCGGAAGAGGGAGTCCAACGAGGCCATCGGTTGGGATGGGGGTGGTAAATGTTGGCAATAAATATGAATTGGACGGTATGTGTGTGGTGGATAATTTCTGTTATTACGCAGGGTGTGTCTGATGTGATGTAATGTGTCTTGTATGTGAGAGTGCGCTGCACAAGGGTAGATGCTCTGGGTGCGTTTGTGGTGTCAGAGTGTGTAGAGTTGTAACTAGGAAATGTGGCCTGTGTGGCAGTACCTTGGAGAGGGACCTGGGGCGTTGGGGAGAGAGTAGGAAGTAGAAGCTGCAAGGGCGCTTGCTTGCTCCGAAAGCTACGGCAGTTCCATGTTATGATATGAAGGGAATTATTGGCCCGCACTGCCATAATGGAGCGAAGGGGGATGTATGAGAGGTGTTCGACTCTCGTTAATAGAGGTGTGGGGATCCGTGCCGGCAGGTTGTTCTGTGAGGGGAAAGGGGGCGGCAAGCGGAGGGAGCTGTGTGAGTCGTGCCTTTAGAAGGCAAACCATCCTCTGGAGAATAGTTTCCATGCATTGTTCTATCCGTGCCCTTCGACCTTCGGACGGGTGTAGCCCGCCTGCTCTTCGGCAAGAGCGAGGAAATCAGAGAATCAGACGCGTCAGAATACTGCCACGCCCACTTCTTGTTTTATTTTGATGTTTTTTGGGTTTGACCAGCAAGAACGGTTATCAACGCTCGAGGCTGTCCGCGAAGCAGGGTTCGAGAAGCTTCTCGAACACTGCTTCGCGGACAGCCTCGAGATTTGAGGAAGCGTCACGACGTATGCACGCGCGAAGGAAAAAAGGCAACAAAGAAAGAAACGGGAGAAGAGAGTCGTTTTAGGATGGCCCCAGCAGCGGTGCGTAATACCCAAGCAAAGCCGTCAATGGGATTACTCTGGCATTGTGAGCGCCTTTTCTGAACTGCCCACCTGTGTCGGCCGTGTGTGCGCGTTTTGTGCCTGCTCTCGCCGCTGGGCGTGAAATGCGTGGTTTGACAACAGTGCAATATGCCTTACTGCGGGTCTTATTGCGGGTCTTACTGCGGGTGGGATATGGTATAACAATGTCTCGGCGCGTCAAGGGAGCCTGCCGCTGTGTAGAGAGAAAGAGAGAGATAATAATGCCACGCCCACTTCGTGTCTTGTTTTGATGTATTCGGTTTTGACCGGCAGGGACGGTTATCAATGCTCGACGCTGTCCGCGAAGCAGTGTTCGAGAAGCTTCGCGATTGTAGTAGGTCGTTTTGTTAAGATTAAGCCCCGCACGCGAATGTTCCAGCTTTGTCTAGAGATAACGCCGCCACCAGCGATATTGCTGGAAAGTTCGATAGCGCCTGTATAAAAGCCGACGCGCTTGACCGCTTGTCAGTTGATCGATGGTCGACGCTCTGTTCGCCGCTATCAGTGTATTGCTGTAGTTTGACTGTCAGTTTCTCGGCCACAAGTTCGGCCAAATAAACAGTTTCATCTCGGACGTGCTGACTGTTGTCTTCGTAGACTTCACAACCACGTGACATCTGGTGGAGGTGCTGCTTCTTCCATGATCCGGACGCCCCCGCGAAGCGCTGACCGAAGCCCAAGCCGCGAGGAGGACGACGGCAAAGAAAACCCCGATCGTCGAACAAGCCGCAGGCAGAAGGGACTGCAGCCAGAGCACGGGCTCCTTCCCGAACAAACTAGGCAGCCCCAGGTCCGAACACCGACCGCAGCGACGATGACCGACCCCGTGCAGCCTGCGCCGATCCTACTCCGGCAGCCCAAGGAGCCGCCAACCTTCCGCGGGTCGTTATTCGAAGACCTGGAAACCTGGCTCGAGACTTTCGAAAGGGTCTCAACATTCAACAACTGGGACTCCGAGGACAAGCTGCGCCACGTTTACTTTTACCTTGAAGACGCAGCAAGGACCTGGTTTGAGAATCGGGAGTCCACTCTTCGAACTTAGGACGCCTTTCGCAGCGCTTTCCTGCAGACGTTTGCAAGCGTCGTCAGAAAAGAAAAGGCCGCAGCCTTGCTAGAGACGCGGGTCCAACTTCCAAATGAAAGCGTTGCCATCTTTGGAGAAGAAATGACCAGACTGTTCAGCTACGCTGACCCAGCCATGCCTGAGGACAAAAAAGTCAGGTTGCTCATGCGAGGGGTAAAGCAAGAGCTCTTCGCTGGGCTGATGCGGAACCCACCCTCGACAGTCCAAGAATCCATCTCAGACTCGACGACGATTGAGAAGATGCTGGAAATGCGCAACCGCCAGTATAACCGCCGATCGATTCAAGACAGCCCAGCTGTTCATGCCGTCGGCTCCGACGACCTGCGTGAAACGATTCGAGCGATCGTGCGAGAAGAACTGCGCAAGCTGTTACCCTTACCACAGCCTGAAGTTGCCTCGATCGCTGACATCGTCCGAGAGGAAATTTAGCAGTCGCTGGGCACCCTCGAGTCAGCGCAGCCGCAGCTGCAAGCAGTGAGATATGCTGCTGCAGCCCGGCGCAACGCCCCCCCTCCTCGCCCACGTCATCGACGTCATACCGCCCGCCAGCCGGCCAGCTATACACGCTGAGGAAGACCGACATTTGGCACGCCCCCGACCACCGCCCACTCTGCTACCATTGCGGGGAAGCTGGCCACACTTACCACCGCTGCCAGTACCGACAGATGGGACTGCGTGGGTTCGCCATCGACGCGCCGCGTCCACAGCGAGGGGAAAGACCACGCGACATCGCCGACTACCTCGCGGGAAAGCAATGGACGCCCCGACAACCTTCCCGCTCGCCGTCGCCAGGCCGCTACGTCTCCCCCCAACGCCGACCATGCACTGGCCCAACGCGAGGCCGGTCACCCAGCCCGTATCCGGAAAACTAAGGGCAACAAGCGATGGAGGTGCGGTTGCTGTACGACGAAATACCGAAGATCCACCGCCGCCGACGACAACACCGCAAAAGAAATCTAAAGAACACGCCGCAGGCCGAACGAAGACCTGACAACGCAACGTCGAAGCAGCGGGCCAAACCGATGTAGCCGTGATCCGACGCCATGACCAAATCGAAATGGTAGGCGACGAACGAGTGACCTCGACGTTCTCATCGACGGCCACAACGTCACCGCTCGCGACGAAGCTGAAGAAAGTCAAGACCGCCTGGAAAGGCTCCGAAATCCGGACACCTGGAGGTCACCTAGTAACGCCAGCTGGAATCTGCACAGCGAGGGTCTCCATGAACAAATGGATTTATCCCGCAAGCTTCGTAGTCCTTCAGCATTGCACCCGAGATGTCATCTTTGGTATGGACTTCTTAGGCCTTCATGGTGCAGTCATCGACCTCAGATCCAAGTCGATAACACTATCTACAGAAAAAGCATTACCGCGGTACACGCCGCCAGGGAAACATGCCTTGAATGTGCTGGAAGACCAGGTCACCATTCCCCCTCGCTCCAGCGTCATTTCCGTCGGCACTCAGAAAGTAGCCGACCTGGAAGGCGTCGTTGAAGGCGACCAGCATCGGTTGATTAACCGCGAGATTTGCGTCGCAAGAGGAATAGCACAGTTGCAGGGAGGCAAAGCAACAGAGATGCTCGCAAATTTTAGCAACGGGTATAAACACGTAAACAAAAGGCACGACAGTCGCCTACATCGAAGGAATTGTGGCAGCCACCAATGCTTACGCCATCGCCGATTCTTCCGAGCCCACACCGACGAACAAAGCTCCTCAACCAGCTTTCGACGTCAATTCTAGACTTCCGAATCATAAACAAGAACAGCTCAAAACTCTGCTCTTGAAATACAGGGACTGTTTTTCGTCATTGTCAAGAATCCGCCAGACCCCAGTCGCAAAACATCGCATCATAACAGAGGAAAATGCCAGGCCACTCCGGCCGAGCCCGTACGGAGTTCCGACGCGAGAATGCGAATTCATAAAGAAACAAGTCGGCGAAATGCTACGCGACGACATCATCCAGCCGTCGAAGAGTCCATGGGCTTCTCCCGCGGTGTTAGTGAGGAAGAAGGACGGAACTCTACGCTTGTGCGTCGATCATCGCCGCCTGAACAAAATCACGAAGAAGGACGTCTACCCTCTCCCGCGGATAGACGACACCCTGGATTGACTCTACAACGCGAGGTACTTTTCGTCGATTGACCTCAAGACCGGCTATTGGCAAGTCGAAGTCGACGAGAGAGACCGAGATAAGACTGCCTTTATAACACCAGACGGCCTCTTCGAGTTCAAGGTTATGCCCTTTGGTCTTTGCTCGTCACCTGCGACGTTCCAGCGCTTTATGGACACCGTGCTGGCTGGATTGAAGTGCCAGACTTGCCTTGTGTACTTGGACGACGTCATTGTGTTTGCCTCAAGCTTCGACGAACACCTCCGGCGCCTTGACTCTGTACTACAAGCAATCAAGACCTCTGGCCTCACCTTGAAGCCTGAAAAGTGCCGCTTTGCATAGGAGGATCTACTGTTTTTGGGTCACGTGATCAGCAAGGGTGGTGTTCGCCCAGACCCGCAGTAAACAGCTGCCATCGCTGCCTTCCTGCCCCCCACCGACACGAAAGCCGTGCGCCGTTTTCTCGGCTTGTGCGCCTACTACAAGCGCTTCGTCAAGCAATTTTCACGCCGAATCGCTAACTCACCTCACGAAGACCGACGTGCCATTCAAGTGGGAGACGGCGCAAATCGAAGCATTTGAAGAACTGAAACGACGCCTTCAGATGCCTCCGATACTAGCGCATTTCGACCAATACGCCGATACGGAAATCCACACCGACGCAAGCAGCGTAGGACTCGGCGCCGGCCTTGTGCAGAAGACTGACGGGCAGGAAAGGGTCATCAGTTATGCTAGGCGGTCGCTATGAAAGGCAGAAACGAACTATTCCACAACAGAAAAAGAGTGCCTAGCGATCATCTGGGCTGCATCCAAGTTTCGCCCCTACCTCTACGGCAGGTCCTTCAAAGTTGTGACCGACCACCACGCATTGTGTTGGCTAGCTAACTTGAAGGACCCTTCAGGTCGCCTCGCACGGTGGAGCCTACGAATTCAAGAATTCGAGATTACCATCGTTTACAAGTACGGAAGAAAACACTCCGACGCTGACTGCCTGTCTCGCGCCCCCGTCGACCCACCGTCGCAGGACGACAAGGAGGACGACTCCTTCTTAGGAACCATGAGTGCCGACGACTTCGCCGAACGACATCGAGCGGATCCAGAACTCAGGGGCCTCGAGGGCAGGACCACCGTTGTTCCGAAGGTACTCACGCGGGGACTGACGTCGTTTTTCTTGCGCAACGGTGTTCTCCTAAAGAAAAACTTCTCACCTCTTCGAGTCGATTGCCTTCTCGTGGTACCCTCGACATTGCGGCCAGAGGTCCTCCAGGCTCTGCACGACGACCCGACGTCTGGACACCTGGGTATTTCTCGCACGCTAGCAAGAAAACAGGAGAAGTACTACTGGCCGCGCCTTTCCGCCGACATCACTCGTTACGTAAAGACCTGCCGGGACTGTCAGCGACGCAAGACACCGCCCACTAGGCCAGCCGGACTTCTGCAGCCTATCGAGCCACCTCAACGGCCGTTCCAGCAAATCAGGATGGACTTACTGAGGCCGTTCCCGACGTCCAATACCGGAAACAAATGGATCGTCGTAGCTACCGACTACCTCAGCCGCTACGCCGAGACAAGGGCCCTGCCCAGAGGCAGTGCCGCCGAGGCAGCGAGGTTCTTCGTTGAGAACATCGTCCTGCGTCATGCGCCCCAGAGGTCCTCATCACCGACAGAGGTACGGCGTTTACTGCTGACCTAACTCAGGCAATACTGAGATGCAGCCAAACAAGCCACCGCCGAACCACAGCGTACCACACACAGACAAATGGCCACACCGAGCGGCTAAACAAGACCATCGCCCACATGTTGGCCATGTATGTCGACGTCGAACACAAGACGTCGGACGCCATCCTTCCGTATGTGACCTTCGCATACAACACGGCCGTCCAAGAAACAACGCAGATGACGCCGTACAAGTTGGTCTACGGAAGGAGCCCGGCGACGACGCTCGACGCCATGCTACCCAACGTCACCGACGAAGAAAATCTCGATGCCGCCGCTTTCTTACAACGTGCCGAAGAAGCTCGACAGCTCCACCACCTGCGCATCTAGGCCCAGCAGCACACCGACAGCCGTCGCTACAATCTTCGACGACGCTTCGTGGAATACCAGCCCGGCGACCGTGTTTGGGTCTGGACGCCGATACGCCGACGTGGGTTTAGCGATAAACTCCTTCGGCGATTCTTCGGGCCATACAAGGTTCTTCGACGCCTCGGCGCTCTTGACTATAAGGTCATCCCAGACGGTATTACGAACTCCCAGCGACGCCGCGCACGACCTGAAGTCGTCCATGTCGTGCGCCTTAAGCCGTTTTTTACGCGTTAGCGAACCTGGGGACTCTATTTTTTCCTTGATTATTATAATTTATTTGTGTATGCACTTGTTTTTTTCTCTTCTATGTTGTTTCACTAGCATCGGGACGATGCTTTTTCAGAGGGGGGCAATGCCACGCCAACTTCTTGTCTTGTTTTGATGTATTCGGTTTTGACCGGCAGGGATGGTTATCAACGCTCGACGCTGTCCGCGAAGCATTGTTCACGAAGCTTCGCGATCGTAGTAGATCGCTTTGTTAAGATTACGCCCCGCGCGCGAATGTTCCAGCTTCGTCTAGAGATAACGCCGCCACCAGCGATATTGCTGGAAAGTTCGATAGCGCCTGTATAAAAGCCGACGCGCTTGACCGCTTGTCAGTTGAATGACGGTCGACGCTCTGTTCGCCGCTGTCAGTGTATTACTGTAGTTTGACTTTCAGTTTCTCGGCCACAAGTTCGGCCAAATAAACAGTTTCATCTCGGACGTGCTGACTGTTGTCATTTCATTTTTCATTTTTTTCATTTCATTTTTTTATTTCAACATCAGATTTTGACAAATACAGATGTTGAGGGCCGTGAGCTAAAAGCCACAAAACGGCTTGACGAGGCCCACGGTCCCTTGAACTTGGCACCGACAGAAAAGCAACATGTACACAGAAAAACAATAAATATACTGTCTTCCTTTTACCCCCACAGATACAAAGAAAAACAAACAAAAAAGAAACAAATTAATGAATTGTTACATAAAAATACGCATGTTTTCACATAACGTAATGCAATTGTATATGAGAAATGCATCTTAACATAAAATGTGACAATATTTTATTACATTGCAGCACGTAGAATGTAAACCTGCTGTAGAACATATGTTGTCATAATATGCACAAAAAGTAGAAGTTTATAACGCATAAAAAATACAAACAATCAAAACAATCAAAACGGCAAAAGCGAAATGTTTATAAACGAAATGTTTGTAAGCTTATTTCTCGTGAGCAAGAAAAGAGAAACGCACACGCTAATGAGAATTGTTTAAATGGTATGGCAATAAGTAGCATAACATCTGTTTACCATAGTTACTTCGTCGACGTCACGACCACGTGACAATAAAACGACACAAAGGCTGGGAGGTCAGCGAGAATTGCAGCATCCGGTATCCTACCCAACACTAAGGGGAGGGGAATGCCGTGTATATATTGCGAAGCAGATTTTGGGTACGCTGCGATCGCGGTACCGTCGCGAACACCATGGTAATACATATGTTTCCTCTATTCGTGCGTCCTTGTCGCCGCTCGGGCAGCTGTAGGTGTCGTTCGGCACATTGCGTTACTTGAATTCAATGAAGCACCTAAAAAAAAGAAAAGTCATATCTGACATAGCGACGATGTGTAATGCGTGTTTAGAAACTCCTGTGAATATAGCACATGCTTCGCACGGCCAGCCCATTGATGCGCGAGTGCGCCTTGAAAAATGATGTTTGTACAACATAATTTTCTTTCTTGCGATAAAGCATAAATGAAGCAGAGTGCTTTCACGGAGTACACACTAAAGCAAAAAAAAGACCGCTATTATCACGCTGTCATGTGATGAAGTGTGCATTGAGGCCAAACTTGTTTTCTGTTTATGCTGTTTTCATGTTTGATTTGCTTGTTTCGATCCCCCGTCTCGATGTCAATTTGTGCGCGTTGACATGTGACATAATCGTCACATAATTATGACCATATTATGAAACATAATTATGTCCATATGATGTGACAGACATCCGCTAAGTGACAGTGTGTGTTGTGAAACACATGCATGTTATGGCATTGCCACTTCATTAGTCACAAATCAACACTGGAACTTGCCAGGATTACATAGGCATTTTTATAGCCATTAGGAGATGTATTAGTTGTGCCAAGCTATTTTATTCACATTGATATAAGTCAGTTGAGCCTTTTGAACCACCTTGTTGAACCACCTTGTTCCTTCCCTCTCGTTATATTGTTTTGCATTTTGTTGTCATAGTGTTTATACTCTGTACACAGTATTCTCACTGTTGACACAATTTCTGAAAAGGTCAAAACGCTGGTATTGTGTCGAGGTCTTTTTTTGTACTCATTACAAGTACGCTGTTAATTTTTCCCATGAATCAATGCCAATTCGCGCAATCTTCAGTCCTAAACAGAGCAGCCGTAGTTGATCAAGAATCTAGTGTCCAACGTGTAAATACAATGTGAACTTCACTAACATTCACACTCCTTTACAATATAATGCTAACTAGACTCACATCGAAATCTACCCGAATGGTGGTACACAGGACAAGAGTAATACCTGTGTCATACGGGCACTTTTGAAAGGTCATCCAGTCGAAGGCCATTGAAATGCCACAACTCTATCGACTCGATGGAGTTGTCGCGCTGCTACACGGCAGTTCTGAACGGCCGTTGAGTGGTTCAGGCGTCTCTCGCAAAAACTGCGTGGCGCTAAGGATCTTTATTTTCGTATTAATGTCACCGAAAGGTGAATAATACAAATCCGCTTAAAATCACAAATATGCCTGTTGTTTTTGTTCAAACATTTTATTGAAGTGTTTATTTCAAGTAGAAGCTTGTAGTAGAAAACAGCGCTACGAGACGGGACAAAGAAAGGGCAAAAACACGGCGCTGACTATCAACCAAATGTGCGTTTATTCCACCAGTCCGCATATTTATACTCCACCATGACTAAAGAAAGCATAACAAAAAAGCAGAAAAAACAGGTCAGCCTGCGCAAAGGCAAGAAAAATTTTGAACTCGACAGAAATGTTATCTCCTTCGGAAGCAGTGAAATCGAGGGGAGGCTAACACATGCCTCGCCGCCTTTACAAATGTGATACGCTTCAGAAACGAGGCGCGCACGTTCGTTATAGTACTGTCGGCCGCAAAAGTTTGCGGGATCTGCAGCGCATGGCGGAGCGACGGAAAACTGCATTGCTGCGTCACCTACCGGGATGCAGCGGGTGTTGAGGCTATCGGCCTCGGCGATTAGCGACGGCGCATTTAGACAACGTGCCTTTGCCGGATCTAATCGCGGAGGCTGCGGCCGATAGCCTCAACACCCGCCGCATCACGGTAGGTGACGCAGCAATGCAGTTTTCCGTCGCTCGGCCACGCGCTGCACATCCCGCAAACTTTTGCGGCCGACAGTACTTTGATAGGAAACTCGAATCTTTAAAAGATGGCTGGCAGCCGCATTCATTGCAATGAATGGACAGTTGACTGTCTTTTGCTTCTTTAGAGACCTTGTTCGCGTGCTCGCGCAAGCGGTCATTAGCACACCGGCCAGTTTGACCAACATAGTAACGCCCGCAGGAAAGAGGAATCTTGTACACAACAGAATCGCAACATTCAACAAACTTTTGCCGGTGCTTCTTACTACATCTTCCCGTCTTGGTTTCTCTGTTTACCTGCTAACACAGGCTACCAAGTTTATTTTTGGCAGAGAATAATGACCTTACCCCAGACCTACTGACCACCTTTTTAAGATTATGTGCCACCTGGTGCACATACGGAATGACTGCAACTGGTTGCTGGAGGTGTGTCGGTGATTGCACAGCTGTTGAGACCCTGTTCTTAAAGCTAGAAACGAGGCTTTCAGCGATGCTGGTCAGTAGAGTTTTCGGGAAACCTGCCAGCTTCAAACGTGCTAATTGACAAGAAAACCTCTCCTCAACCTGGTGGTCACAGGACCTCTCAAGCGCCGCCTTCATGCAGGCCCTGGCAATGCCGCGCTTCACAATCTTCGAGTGCGCGGACGAAAAAGGGAGAGGGCTCTTCTGCGACCTAGGCGCATAACCCCAACAAACATGGCTGTTTGAGAACAAGAGTTCCAAGTCCAAGAAGCGTTGCCTACTGTCTAAGGTTGGTTGGTTGTTGATCCTAGAGGAATGGCACAACCCACCACGGGGGATCGGCCACGAATCGTGCGGCAGTAGGATGTGTGAGTGAAAAAAAAAAAAAAAAAAAAGGGATGCTCAGTGGTCAACTCAAGTGGACTTAATCCCGTGAGGAATACGTCAAAAATTCCAGCAGCAGGCTGTACGTCAAGAGGGTTAGTGCAATAAAACACTAAAAAGTCGTCCACGTACCCCATCACCTTTACCACGCTAGTCTGTCTAAGCTTGCTGTCAAGATTACGGTCATAGCGGGCTAGTAAGATGTCGCTGAGAGCAGGGTCGATGCATGAGCCAATGCAGACTCCTTTTCGCTGAATGAAAAGTTTATCGTCAAAATTTATAAAGGTGGATTGCATGTAAAACTCGACAAATTTGTCGACCGTGATTCCACATGCATTCTGAAATTTAACAACACCGTATCCGTCAATGCAATTACTTGTAGCGCCACCGACATCGACGGGATTGCACAGTGAAGAAAGAAGAGGTCGGACGTGATCTCGTGCGGCGCGCCAGCCTTGCTGCCGCACCGCACGAGGTCACGTCCGACCTCTTCTTTCTTCACTGTGCAATCCCATCGATGTCGGTGGCGCTACATAGCTCCTTCCCCTAAGAGCAGCATGGTCTGCGAACGAAATCAGCACTGCCAGGAAACTCTGCGGATTGAAGTAGTGTCCGCAGCGACGGGAACGGAGACATGTGGAACTGAATTGAACCAGGCGACTGTGGGAGTCGTCTCACAGTAGGCTGGCTTCAGGCTCTCCAGTGCGATAGTGTCAGGTTTGCCATGAACATCTACGACATATGTCGACTCGCGTTTCTCCAGTACCGGAAAGGGCCCGAGGTAGTGTGGGTGGAGAACAGGCCGAATAGGTCCAAAGCGCACGAAAACGTGGTTGCATGGTCAGGTCGGATGTAATGTATGGTGTGCGGTCTGGAGGAGGGACGTGTCGGACAGGGTTAAGATCCCGGAAGAGGTCCCTAAGAAGGTGTACGTATTCGTGAGTAGACAGAGCTGCCGAGGGTGGTTCTGGGGAGAAGTCGCAGGGCAGACGGAGCGGAGTGCCGTAGACGAGCTCCGCGCTCGAGCACCCGAAGTCCGATTTCAAGGCACAGCGGATACCCAGAAGTACCAGTGGCAGAAGTTGAACCCATTGCGATGGCGTGCCATGGGCCATCAGTGCTGCCTTGAGCTGTCGATGGAAGCGTTCTGCGAGGCCATTGGTCTGGGGGTGGTAGGCAGCCGTGCGAAGACGATGCGTGCCAAGCAAGCGTAGGAGTTCGTGAAAGAGGGCAGACTCGAATTGCTGTCCTCTGTCAGTCACGATCTTGGTAGGGCATCCGAAGCGGGCAACCCATGTTGTGACGAATGCTGCTTACTAACTTCGGCACACACATCATTCTGAGGCAACGAGTAGTATAAGTCCTTGATGTCGACTGAAAAGGCACGCACACCCACTGGGCATTCATCTCGGAGATAGGCAGAAACAGTACCTGGGCTCCTTATGAGTTAGGGGTCGTCGATGTCAACTAGGCACAAGAACCTTTGCAGGAACGCACCAACTTCCGCTGCCATGTACCGCGCTCCGGAAACGATGGCACACGGAAACGGGCCAAGTTCTTTGCGAGTCTTGGCCTGGCAAAAAGCGACAAGGTCTGGTTCCTTTGCCAAGGCCTCCACGGCTGATGCCAGTGTACTTTGTAGTTACAATACTTATTTTAAACTTTTTAAGTTGTGAGAGCAGCAGTGATATACTGTGTGACGAACGATACACGGTCAAGCCGGCCGATAAAGACAAGACGTTGCTGCTGTTAGAGTATCGTGCGCAGTTCGTCATTTCAAGTGGCAAAAATCCTTTAATAATAATCGTATAAGGCCTGCCACCACATACGCTTTAAAGCATACGACTAAGTTTTCTTTTGGAACCTGTGAGAACCGACAAACACTTGACGAAGGAGAAGACAGTTTGCGCGTTTCGCTTCAGTCGCTCAAGTGGCCACAGAAAGTTTCAATGGAGTTGTGGGGTCTACCGTTGACTAGCTAGGACTATTGACTCGATGGCCTTCAACACTAGCCCGTGTGGCAGCTCGTGCTTGACCACTGAGTCAATAGACTATCGATTGGAAGGCGTTCCAAACGCCCGTGTGACACGGGTTGTAACTTGGTTGTTCGCATTTACGTTCGTGTATTTTTTGCCCTGTGTACTTTAAGTCAAAAGTTCCTAAGGAACAACTTAGCAGCCTCAAAATGTTGCATTTGTTTCATGTTTTGTTAAAAAAGTCTGCAATAAGTATAGTCAAGGGTCAGTACTTGGCAAGAAATTCATTTTTATAGACGCGGAAAGCTTAATGAACTTTCTTGTATAATTTTCAGGAAGACATTTCTGGCAAAGCAGCAAGAGTTGCTCGCCGACTGCTTGTGTGCGAGACAGTGTATTGTGGGAACACCCCACTGTGCCTGACTGTACGCTATCTCGAACATTTCGTACATCTTACAGCATTTGGGCAAATACTGGGATTGATACAAAGTGTTATGTATGAGAATGCGTGCAACCTTTCCAGTAGCATGTGCTTTTGAAACTTTCGCGCTGTTCAAAATGACACTTAGTAGAACCGGCTTTATTCAGCAATCTTTATCCTAGAATAGACAGTTGGGCAAGTTGATGTGTATTCATAGGTAACGAAAGTGCGGGAAAAAAACCCACAACAGAGAGAAATGAAAACGAAAGGCACAGGACGATGCGCTACTAGCAACTGTGGTTTAATGCAAACCACAGAAAGATATACACACATTGTTAAATGCTACAAAATTAAAGAATAACGCAGTCGCAGAAAGGGTAAAAACATGTCTAAAAAGCCAAACACGTGTTAAACTTCAGTCGCTAGTACCGCATCGGTCTCTCCCCTTCATTTCTATGTGCGTTGTGGTTTTGTTTTCCCGCTTTCCTTAACTATGGACTTAACTCCTGACTGCTTTTCAGCCTCTATACGTGCGTGGCCAAATTTTATTCAACCTCATGGCATATCAAATCCTAGGATCCAATGTGCCAAGCCATCAGCCACTATTTATAGAAAATTTTTAACTTTAAGCATGTGATTGCCTAATTTCAAGTTGACCTTGCAGCCATAATGCTGGGCTTAATTTTCCATAGCCATGAAGAGAGATGAAGAACTTTAAGTCGCAGATGGCACTAGCTGGCATGCATATATTGTAAACATAGATGTACTTATTATGCATAATAGAAGCATTGGTACATTTTAGTCATGTGATAAACGCCGACAAGTTCCCAAGCGTAATTCCAGAAACTTACGTTAGTTTTCAAATATCGGTGAGCAAATATGTGCCGCAATATATGAAGGCAGCGTTGTCATTTTGTAGGCATTGCTGAATGCTTTTATAAGTCGTGGTAAGTGGATCTACAATTATTTTAGACTTTTCTGCAGGAAACTCAACTCTATGAACATGTGCGACGTGTTTTGATGCCATAGTACAATCTAATGCAATAAAATACTAGAATATGCCTATCTGCATGGTTGCATATTTCTCAAAAGTAGAGCTAGCCTTATTGTACTAATTTAGTTGCCTTCATGTGCAGGCTGACACCAAGTTCCTTGTGCATCCCATTTATTTCGATTGTGCTTGGATACTGGCACTGTTAAGTGCACTTGTCAGTAGGCATTAAGAGGAGGTCTTACACACTACTTTCATGTTGCTTTGCTGCTGTGAATCATATATAGTGCTTGGGCTGTGCTGTATACGTTGTTCCATGTGTTGCAGTATTGAGGGCAGGTTTTGTGCACGAAGATAGAAATATACATATGCTTACACTGACATGACAACTGCTCCTGTTTTAATTCCAATGAAATAGACAAAATACTGTTGCTCGTATCACTTGAGGTATGACTATTTGTCGGGCATGCAAGTGGAAGAAATTAACTTCTGCATGCAATACAAATTGGTGAAACGCTGTTCGCTCAACGTAAACGCTTGTGTTTTATTGGCAAACAAGTAGAACAGACGATTTTCACATGCGAACACATTGTGGAAGAGAAATAGGTGACAGGCAGTTGGGCAACAAGTCATCACTGTGTTTTAACATAGATTGGGTAATATTTAATCAATCGTAGCATAACTGAAGGTGCCTGTTAAATAAGCAACCTTCAACATAATGTGCAGGTGGACGAGGGAGTGCACACATGTCCGAGTTTTTCCAGTTTTGTACATATTTGCTATAGTCCTCGTGTTTCTGTGTTATGTATGTAAAATTCTGAATTGCGAACAAGCCAACATGTCTACAGCTGTGAATATACTAGTATACTAGCAATTCAAACGAACCATTATTTTCTGAAGAACAGCTGTTTTATTGAGTAGGACTGTAATACATATTTTTTTTTAATTCGTACTTCGTCATCTGTGCAAGGGGAGTACCAAGTGCACATGGACGTTCACAAGGGAGAAGTACAAGTGCACTAACTTTTTTGTTTTGCGGGAGAGATGTTACTGGTAAATTTGTGGATGTTGTGCTTGACCAAGGTTACTAGATTAGCTTGACATCGGTGCACGCTTTTCGCATTCGCTTTAACGCGGTGGTGTGATGCTTAACAATAACGGTTCATTAGTAAGTTAGTAGGTAGTCTCCGAGTATGAAAGCAACTAAATACAAAATATCAGTTATATAGAACCACTGTATGCCACGCTAAAGCAGCGAATTGCAAATAAGATCTAATTGCAGAAATAGATTACCGTTCAGCTGCTCAGAAGGCGCTGTTGGCCCTGCGTGCAGCTCGCGACAGTAGGCTCGCTTTAAATGCGCCCAATGTAGGCGCCTTACAATATCATGGTAACTGTGGCGTCTGCGTGTGCAACTTTTATATGCTATTGGAGCAGCAGCCGCGAGCACGCCGACGGTAGAAGAGAACGATGGACACGGGCATGCTCGCGGCTACCGCTCAGTGGCCGTCGACAGTGAGTCGCGGCCGAGTCTTTGAATGATAAAGACGTCTTTCTCGGTGTCTCGTCCTCGTCTCTGAGGGGTTCTGCGCGGCGGCTGGCCCAGACCGCTACAATGCAAACGCAGGCGGTCTTAGTACTGCTCAGAACACGCTGCTGCCACTGAACGCGTGCAGCTCACGGCAGAAATCCCTAAAATTACCCCACAGCATACACCCATGGAATGCACATACGTTCGGCCAACTGAAGATACTTTTGCCACGCTGATATCGACGAATTTCAGGCGAGCGAAGCATTGTCGATATATGGAGAACCACTCAAGAGGGCACATGTCCCTATTGGAAGTTTATCCACCATGTGGAATGGTGGATTCCACCATCCATCATTATGATGAATTATGGTGCTGGAAGATGGTGGCATTTGGTCGTATGCTGGATGCTGGAGTATGATGGATGCTGTAGAATAAAGGAGCGTAAAACGGCGCTACAGCATCAGGGCCACCGTGCCTAGCTTTCACACATAAATAATTGTATAGAAGACGATGTAGAAAGCATTAGTACAAAGGGGGGGGGGGGGCGGCGTATGAAAAAAAAAACCTTCCGCCACCAGGAGTCCAAAGTGCCATCTCCGGATCACGAACCGAGTACCTTACCAATACGCCACGCTGACACATATTTTGCTTTCTTTAGCAATGAGTAGTCAACACTACTAATACACCGTTTGGCTTCAGCATTTTATGTTTCCTGCGAGACGCGATCTTCCCCTCCTACTAAAATGTGAATAGTTATTAAACGCAAACAAACGTGCTGGCGGCAATGAATGGCACGTCAGTAATGGCAACAGCGCTAACTGTCTTTTACAATTCACAACGTACACCAAAAAAATATCGAGTTGACCGAGGAGCGGCTATAGTTTAACGGCTGTTGCTGCCTAGTTTATTAGCCGTTTCTCGTTTTTTCCTAAGGGCGACGTGTGCAGAGGCTTTATGTCGACTCTAATCTCATTCGATAAATACGGGCGTACAATTGATCGAGTATTGTAATGTTTTTTCGCGCAACGTACAGCGTGACCGTGCCAGCGCACTGATCTGACACTGTGTCATTAGCTACAATTACATAACAGCTGGGCGAAAAACGAGTGCAGTGTGCGGGAAAAATATGCCATCGTATTAGTTCGGAAGGTGTAGGAATTGAAAAGTCTATGTTCAAGCATACGAGTCAGAGAAGTGCCGGCGAGTGCGACCGGCGGCGGTTGGTGACCGGAGGCGTTTGCTGGAAGCGCGTCGCATCGATGCTCATCGCTTCTTGTGTGGACATCGTACACAAGAAAAAAAATTTGACCATCTCCCCGAAGGGAACCCTGGTGGGATGCGAAGCAGCAGCGTTGCGCACGGGTGGCGTCACGGGTTGAACGTCGCTAACGTGGGTGCTGCGGTGAGCGCTGGAAGATTCGTTTGAAGCGAAACTCGGTGTAGCGTTTACTGGTGTAAACGTTTGTTTGAAACGCAGACACGGGAGGCGAGCGGGCGTTGGAGCCGGCAGCTGCGGGCGCTCCGGCGGGTGAGGGAGAGAGTGACGTACGCGCGCACCTGTGAGGGAGGCGTGCGAGGGGTGCGTGACGTCAACGCCTAGCTGTGGCGTGACCTACTTGGCACCGTTCCAACACCTGCGCCGAGGGAAGCGCGTTGCCTCGCGTTTGTGCGGACGGAGGGACAGCGTTACACAGGCTACTCAAAGAGCTGCTTCGCATCTAATATGCTTCATTTAGTTTAGCTGATGGGACACCTGCGCTGTAAAGTCATTCGTACTAATCGGAATCGTGTATCCTGAAACCCAGAAGCGCCGATGACACGTAGACGGACTCGATCGGCACGCTATGCCCAACCTTTGGTGGAAATCACGGTGGTAGAATATAATGTTTGAAGTCATACTTGGCCATAGGCGTATCTATAGGGGCCGGGCAAGGGGGGCGCTGGCCCCCCTACTCTCGAAAGTCGGAGGGGGGGGGGGCGCAGCCCCCCACTTTTTTGAGCGGTCACTGCCGCCAGCGCAGTTGCAAACCAACAACTATGGCGAAGTTTTCGTTCGACACAACTGTCACAAAATTAGATTATGAAATTTGGATATATCCCCAGCCAAGATCTGCAGTGAAGATCGACTGCCGTGCCTCTCCAGGACGCAACGTAGGTTCTCTGCGGTGTGAGTCGCCTACGCAACGCTTTCATACCTTGCGCTCTTGCATTGTGGAGGAGGCTACAGGTGAGCTGGGGCTCTCAGGCGTCAGTCTCCGTCCTGTGTTTATTCCGTTCTACCTGATATCAAATTTGCATAACTGCAGACGCAAGGTAGGGCGGGAACCAGCAGCATTTATGAAGATTTCACTCAATGAATGTTACTGCAGTTCACAGGAAATGCCTCTGCTTTTTCTTCGAAAACGTTTAGCATTGCCTGCCCTATCCCCTTGGCTGAAGTGTGTCGATGAGCGCGCGGATGCGCTTAGTGTTACTTCGGCAGAGATACCGCGGAACGGCGGTGGATGAAGATTCCGCCTGTGTTTTCGAATTAATCTTATTCGCCTGGCTAATGATACTGTAGCTTGCAACAACCTTAGTATCTTGGATTAGGGCGACAAAATAACGCATCCTCTACAAAGAAGAGTTTGCAGAGCGATGCCGCATATGCGCACGAACGGTTCAACGACGTCATACAAGCCCTGAAATTCTTAATTATGCGCAAATAAATCCATTCTCGCAGTCTGCTACGACTTTGTTGTCATAAGCTTCATGAGTGCTGCACGTTGAAGACATGCAGGTGTTCTGTAATTCTGAAGGCATGCTATAAGCCATTAGAGGCTGAACTTGCACTTCTCTGAGGGTTTTTAGGTGGCAGTTTCTGTACTAGAAGACTCATTTGTCGGCGTTTAGTATGCTGAGCTATTGATTGGCTGGGAGGCCGATTCGTCTGGCTTCTGCGCGACAACATTGCTATTCAGTATGCGTTGGATAGATTGCGGTGACGTAGACGGTCAGAGTAGTTTCCCCGATACTTCTGTTCTAATTCGTACCCTGAATGAATTCACGTGAGCTTGCCTACACTTTATTGTGACTGCGATTTCATATTCTGCTCTGTGCTTTGCTTTATTTTCCTGATGAACATAAATGTCAGCTTCCTCCATCTATGCTTCTTAATGATCGATGTCAACTGTATCTTCTGCCTCCTTACTGATTCCTCCGCGAAGCTCATACTGGTCAATTAAAATAAGGTGAACATTCCGCAACTCACGTGCTGCTAGGCGCACCATATCCAGAAGACCTTCAATGCTTACGATGGCTTGTGTGACAGTTTGCCGACTTGACTCCTTCTTTCGAATAGGGCCTCCATGATCCGGTACAGTGTCGGAACCGTATGCGTCGCAAGGCAAAGTCGGCGTCAACGTGGCATCCACGGCGGATATTTTGTACGAGGAAGTTCCGGGCGCTGTCGCGATATCATGCTTCACGATCTGGGTTTTGGGGGACGGTTAGTCTCGCACAACAGCTTCACCCGTTCGCGGCGTTGCCAAAGTCATTCAGGCTGCAGATGCGTTAGGAATTCGTAAAGGCCGCTCGGTCTCACATCTGAAGTTCCTTTCTCGCAGCTTTCACGCCACCAAAATGTGGAGAAAAGGACAAGCCGTCGTCTACATTGAGAAGCCCCTCCCCGCTACCCCTTGGACCTCTTTTTTATTCGAACACACTCATCCGATCTTAATGTTGATTGCGTCACTCCTATTCTGCTGCAAAATTTTGAACTATCCAACGCCTCCACTAAACCGCAATGCAAGACGACTAACTAGCGCCATGACGTTCTCGTTGACGGCCACAATTTCACTGCACTCGCCCACACCGCAGCCGACTATTTCGTCATCAGTGGGCCAAGCGTCACGAAGTTGAAGAAAGTACAGACAGCCTGGGAAGGGCGCGAAATTCGGTGAGCTCGAGTACACCTATGATGAAGGGAACGAAGTACACCGACCAAATAAAACCTAAAAAAAACGACGTTTCGGCTTCCATACGGAAGCCTTGTTCACAATGAGCCCAAACAACTATTAATCTCTCGTATTTTAAAGCAAAAAGGCGCACTGCGGGAACAAGGACATAAGAAGGGAGGAACCGACGACACAAGGCGTACACTCGCAACTCGAGGTTTATTGAAAGAGCGCACATAAATATATTACAAAAATGGCACGTGGTGCAAGTTCCCTCGCCGAAGCAAAACAAAACAAGATGGATATCTCCTTAACAGATCATGAAGGCGCCTACCAGCTAGCCCAAATGGCTGTTTTGCTATTCGTCATTATTAGCCTGTCTACGCCCACTGCTGGGCAAAGGCCTCTCCCATGTTCCGCCAATCAACCCGGTCCTTCGCTTTCTGCTGCCACGTTGTACCTTCAAACTTCTTAATCTCATCTACCCACCTAATTTTCTGTCTTTGCCTCACGCGTTTCCCATCTCTTGGGATCCAGTCAGTTACCCTTAATGACCACCGGTTATCCTGCCGACGTGCTACATGCCCGGCCCATATCCATTACTTCTTCATTTCAACTATGATATCCTTTACCCCCGTTTGTTCCCTAACCCACTCTGCTCTCTTCCTGTCTCTTAAGGTTACAGCTATCATTTTCCTTTCCCTCGCTCGCTGCGTCGTCCTCAATTTAAGTTGAACCCCCTTGGTAAGTCTGCAGGTTTCTCCTCCGTAGGTAAGACCGGTAAGATGCAGCTGTTATATACCTTCCTCTTGAGGGATAGTGGTAGACTACCATTCATGGCTTGATAATGCTTGCCGAATGAGCCCCATCCCATCCTTATTCGTCTAGTTATTTCACTCTCCTGGTTCGGCTTCGCGGTTATTACCTCTTTTAAGTAGACGTACCTATCGCAAAGCGCTGTTCTCTGCCAAGATTGTTCCACATTACCTTAGTTGTATGCATATTAATTTTCAGACCTACTCTTCTACGTTCCGCATCCAGTTCAGAAATCATGAGCTGTAATTCGTCTCCCGCGTTACTCATCAATGCAATGGCATCAGCGAATCGCAAGTAACTGAGATACTCTCCATTGACTCTTATCCCTAATTCTTCCCAAATATGGGCCCCTGAAAACCTCCTGTAAACACGCGGTGAATAGCATTGGAGAGATGGTGTCTCCCTGCCTTACGCCCTTCTTTATTGGGATTTTGTCGCTTTCTTTACGGGTTGGTTGTATTCTGCGTATTTATCATCACCTGATTGATAGTATGAATATGGTCTATAGTTGAGAAGCCTGTACGAAATCCTGCCTGGTCTTTTCGTTGATTGAACTCTAATGTCGTATTCATTGTGTTAGCAATTACATTTGTAAATACCTTGTAGACAACGGACACTAAGCTGATCGACCTGTAAGGTTCCAGGTCCTTGACCTCCCCTTTCTTATGGATCAAGATGATGTTGGCACTCTTCCAAGATTCTGGTATCCTCCCCGTCGAGAGACACTTCATTTACAGGGTGGCCAGTTTATCTAAGATAATCTCTCCACCGTCTTTCAACATGTCGGATGTCACCTGATCCTCACCAGCGGCTTTGCCTCTTTGTAATCCATTTAGGGTTTTCTTTACTTCTCCTGTCAATACTGGTGGGATGTCAGATTCCTCTGGGCTATTACTGCTATTAATGTCTCCTATATAGGTTTCAGAACGTGACGCAAGCACCGCGCGTAGGACGACGGAAGGTTTCCATCATTTCCATTCAAAGTCTGTCTTCTAGATTGTATCTCCAACGATTCTAGATACAGGCGTGACTTCCAGTTTCTTTCCTTCCCGCTGATACTCGCGTTTGTCATGCCGATAGTGTGATCAGTCATAGCTGCATGCTCGGCCAGTGCTTTAGACGCCACTTCTTTTCTTTTTGACATTGTTCTGATGCCGGCGCATGCGCTGTCTGATGTTAATCGTTTCTCCGATATAAACACTTTCGCAATCCGCACAAGAGATTTTGTAAACAACAACAGGAAAAGGCTTCGTTGGGTAGCTTGCTTTTTTCCACCTACAAGTGTTTGTTCCTCTAAACAAGGTCATGGTTTCAGTTGACGTTGTTTCTCTTTTCACTTCCATTCCCATTGACCTCGCCGTTCAGTCGTGTGCTGCTGCTCTTGACGCTGATCCACATCTAGCGGAAAGGCCGCGTTTTGATGTCCCCGATTTGAGGAAGCTACTCAGTTTTTGCCTTGCTTCTTTTTCGATAAGGTCATCTAGAAGCAACTTCACGGTGCACCTATGGGTGCCTCTATCTCGTTTACTGCGGCAACCCCCCAATAGAGTGGCTGGACAATCGGGCTCTCGCTTCTTTCAGCCCATGTCGAAGTATTTTTCTGCGCTAATTTGATGATTGTTTTTTTGTCATCAAGCGCTCTGCTTTGGAAGCATTCATGGCACATATAAACAATGAAGCCGACTCCAATCAGTTCACGGCATAATTGGAAGCTGACCAGAGGCTACCTTTTTTAGATGTACTCGTTCAAAGGAACAATGGGGTGCTATCTTTCAGCGTGTACAGGAAAGGCACGCGTACTGGCAGGTACCTGAACTTTAGATCTATCCACGGCGACACTCACAAAAGGTCAGTGATTACCTCGATCTTAAGTCGTGCAAATCGAAATTGCACGAAACCGGAAGACCTGACCGCAGATGTGAAGACAATTCGGGAGGATCATTCGACGTGCGGTTACTCGCCATCGTTCATTAACGCGTTGGAACATCGTTTGTCTTTTCCCTCCCTTCCTGCCAGTTTCAGTCTGAAAGAAACGCGCTCCTGTTCCTTATGTTCCCGGCATAAGTGAGACCTTATCACGCGTATTGCGTAGCTACGACGTTGAAGTCGCCCACGTGCCTGTACGCAAGTTAAAGCAAGCACTTGTAGGTGGGATGGACAAGCTACCGAAGGAAGCGTTTTCCTCGTGTTGTTTACAAAATCCCTTGTGCGGATTGCGAAAGTGTTTATATCGTGGAAACCGGCAACTACAGACAGCGCAAGCACCAGAATCAGAACGATGTCGAAAGAAGAAAGTGGCGTCTAATGCATAGGCCGAGCATCCAGCTGAGACTGATCATACCATTGACTAGACAAACGCGATTGTCATCAGGAAGGAAGAAAACTGGAAGTCAGGCCTGTACCCGAATCGCTCGAGATACAATCTACAAGACAGACACTGAATCCAAATGATGGAAACCTTCCCTCGTCCTATGCGCGGTGATTGCGTCACGTGTTTAAACCTATAAGGAGATATTACCAGTTGTTTAGCCTCATTATGAACCAGGCTTCCGTCTGGAAGCCGAAACGTCGTTTTCTTTTAAGCTTCTATTTGGTCGGTGTACTTCGTTCCCTTCATCTTGCGTCTTCCCGACCAGACGGGTTTCCGTCGAACTCTCGATTTCATCGAGTGCACCTAATAACGCCTTGTGGAATCTGCACAGTGAGAATAATTATTAGCATCCAGACTTATTTGGCAAGCTTTGTGATCCTAAGGCATTCTTCGAGGGACGCAATTCCGAGCACGAGTTTCTTAATTCAACATTGCGCAATTATCCATTTAGGATAATTGCGCAATGATCACGGTTTGCACGAGACAACGCCAAACCACCGGACCAGGAAATTGGTCCCCATGTCTTGAACGTGAAAGAGAACAGTCCGCTTTCCTCCAGCGTCTATATTTTTGTCGGCACCATAGCACCTAAACACTTAAAAGGCGTCATCTATAGCGACCAGCACCTGCTCCTAAACCGTCATATTTGCGCTGCAAGAGGCATAGCCGAGCTGCGTCATGAGAAAGCGAAGGTAATGCTGACAAACTTCAGCCATGAATACAGCGAGCTGAACATTGGTACGACGCTCACCTACATGGATGAATTCCCGGACGCCAGCAATTTTTCGGTTTCTTTGATGCAGCCCAAACTGCTTCGACGAACCGAGCTCCCCGACAAGCCTTCGACACCAATCTGACTCTTCCGAAGCACAAGCCCAGGTCAATGGCGTGCTGCTGCAGTCAAAGGAAAGCTCTTGTCCTCGTCAAGAATTCAACCGATCCCAGTCCCATAACACCGCACCATAACAGAAGAATGTGGCCCATAAACCCGTGAAAGCCCGTATCGAATTTCGACGCGAGAACGGGAAGCGGTAAAGAAACAAATCGGTGGGATGGCACGCGATGACATCTTCCAGCGGTCCGAATGTCTTCCGTGCTCCTAGTGAAGAAAAAAGGATGGAACCCTACGTTTCTGCATTCAATATTGTAGCCTCAACAAATGCGCCATAGTCGTGTATCCTCTACCACGGATAGACGGCACCCGGGATCGATTGCATGATGCGAAGTTCTTCTCGTCGATGGATCTCAATATCGGCAATCGCAGATAGAAGTAGACGAGAGGGACCGAGAGAAGACCACTTTTATAACACCAGACGGCCTCTTTGAGTTCAAGGACATGCGCTTTGATTTTTGCTCAGGACCTGAGACTTTGGTCCTGAGCGGATATGGATAGAGGATATGGATAGAGTACTGGCAGGCTACTAGCGGCAGATTTGCCTCGCGCGTTTGGGCGACGTCGTTTTGTTTGCCTCATGATTCGGCGAACACCTCCGGCCCCTTGAAGCTGTATTTGAAGCAATCAAGACCTCTAAACTCACCCTGAAGCAAGAAATGTGCTGCTTTGGTTACGAGGAGCTGTTCATCGGCCACGTGATTAGCAAGTCTAGAGTTCGCCCAACCCACGGAAAGCAGATGCCATGGCTGCCTTCCCGCTGCCCACCGACAGGAAGGCGACGGGATTTTCACGGCTCGCCGAGGCACTAACTGACTTGACGAAAACCGTTGTGGAATTCAAGTGGGAAATGACAAATGTCGAAGGCTTTCAAGAACTGAAAGGACACCTGCAGGCGCCTCCAATACTTGCTCATTTGGACGAATACGTTGACGCAGAAATCGAAATGTACATTCTCTGCATCACCTTTCAGCTGCAATTATCAGTTGCGATGTACAGGATTTTTCGCGGCAATGTTCATATAGATGGCATTGTCGCCGAAAGCCTAGTAAATAAAAACGTTAGTATGTTTTCTGAGCTTGATAACCGTCGTCTGCCTAAAGTTCCCACAAATTGCGGTAATTTTACTACCACATTTACAGGAAGCGAGCTGTGAAATTTCCTTTCTTACATAATAAAATAAACAACCACGGAACATGTATTAAGAAACCAAGTAAAGAAATGTTTTTGCAGCAACTGTCTTCATCCTAGAAACCGTTTCTTCATTGCAGGGATTATAAATGGGTACAAGTTATATTGCTCGTATGTCTTGTATTGTAACTTGCGATTGTTTCTTCTTCAGTTTCCTTTTCCTTCCTTGCCATTTTAAACATATATATATTTTTGCTTTCGTTTTTTCGCACTGTGCATTTTCTTTGTTTCCGAAACTACCGTAACCACTTAATGATGTATATTTTTCTTTTTCTCCCGTTCACATCACGTATGGCAGCCCCCCGGACACTTTTGGGGCTCCTGGTGTATTACCAATATTGAACACACTTTTCTGTAAACTAACATGGTTGTTGAATAAACTTGAACTTGAACTTGAAGTGGCAGATTTACCTTGTGAACTTCCACGACCTCGTTGTGTTTGCCTCATACTTCGACGAAAGCTTCCGGCCACTTGAAGCTGCATTTGAAGCAATCAACCTCCTGGACTCACTCTGAAACAACAAAAGTGCCGCTTTGCACTTTGCGTACGAGGAGCTGCAGTTCTTGGACCACGTGATAAGCAAGTCGAGAGTTCGCCCCGACACAGCGAAACCAGATGCGGCGGCCACACTACACAAAGTGCATCGCTTCTACGAGAAGTCCAATGCCGAGAGTGTTTCATGTACTTGAATCCAAGCTTCTTCAGCATCATGTGCATCAGCGTTGTGGATACGGGTGCTAGCGTCTCGTCCTCTTAGAAACGCTGCACCATCTTGAGGGTAGATGCAATTTAATCTTACTCAGAAAAGCCGTGCATCACCATTCGCATGACACTCATGTCAAAGTTGTCCAGCTTCCTCAGCCGATCATGGCCTTTCCCACCAGAATGCTTCTTCGGTGGCAGGTATCATCCCGTGTCCTCTGTCACCCGTACGAGCGTCCGTGCAAGCAGGCGTTTTTTGTAGCGACACCACGGATCCGAGCTAGCAGGGGGTGGGGGCTCTCGGCCGCTCCCACGCCTCGCCGTGCGTGGCTTTGCCGTGTCCGGAGAAAAGGGGATTCTGCGGGTTGAGCGGACACCGGGTGACTTGACCTTTAAGGCCCCCCTGGCAGAGGCAACACGCCCCTTTGGCCTCGGCTTCACGTTGACGGCACACCTGGGCTGACACACCCAGGGGAAATCGGCAGCCGCCTTTTCCTATCTCTCTCTGCACATCATCGCCTTTCTCTCCCTCTTTTTGGCTTTCCTGTGCTTACCTCTCTTCCAGTGACTTCACTTTTTTCCTGGCGGCAAGGGTTAACATTATGTGGGTACCGAACCTTGGCTACACCATAAGTGGTTATCGCGGCCATGTAGAGCTGGCGTGAGCTTTTCCTTCGTATCTCGTAGCGTCCACTCGTAGGGCTCGTTGGTGGGCGGCTGGCACGGCTGCCGAAAATACACACTTCTCATAGGATCGCCGAACCTCTTTCCAACTGATCGCACCTAAGGAGCGGCGAGCGCCCCTCGACCGCTCCAAGAAAGAGAAAGCTTCTATTACAGGGCCTCACAAAGGTCCTGTAAATTGAGTCAACCTCGTTCTGACACACACACACACACACACACACACACACACACACACACACACACACACACACACACACACACACACACACACACACACACACACACACACACACACACACACACACACACACACAGCGATGGTTCGCTCCATGATCGCTACTATGATTCAGTTGGACCTCAGAGTCCCACTGCACGACCTTGATGACGTCCAAGAACTGCTAAGAAAGTTTCAAAACGAAAGCGCTGAGTGTGCAAGACACGCACTTAGGTCCAAAGAACACAATCTTTCTCCGACAACATATTATTTCATCATTGATTATTAAGGCGCAAAGGAGGACATACACAAGATACGACACGGGAGAGAGAGCCTATCCTATCTTATCTATGTCCTCCTTTGCGCCTTAAAAATTAATTATGAACATTCACCAACTTTCCGAAGAAAGATTTCTAAACACTTTATTTTTCGTAAAGCTCGCGCTAATGCTGCTACATCACCTGGTGGTGTAGCGATTATAGTCGATAAAAGTATAGCAGTCCAGCATTTGCAACTCCAAACTGCCCGTGAAGTAGTGGCCGTTCAAGCCGTACTTTTAAATCAACTCGCTACGATATGCTCCTTATACATAGCGCCACATTGTCAGCTCCACAAACACGATTTAGAATCATTAATAGATGAGCTCCTAGAGCCCTTTTTGATGCTTGCTGATTTTAATGCACACATTATCCTGAGGGGTGATTCTCCCGGTGACGCTCTAGGACGTCTTATTGTACAGTTTGTTTTTACGTCTAGCTTATGTCTCCTGAATACGAAGCAGCCACGTATTTTAGTCTCTCAAGCAAATCCTAATGCACGTTAAGTGTTAGCATTTCATCAACGTCGCTCTTAACCTAATTTACATGAAATGTTTTCGGTAACCCACGTGGAAGCGACCATTTTTCGATAATTATGAGTACACAAAATGAAAGGCATACAACCAACCTTTTTGCTTAGCAGAACTGCAGGCGGCAAACTGCTGCAAATATTCGGCCCCAGTCGCGGAGTATACCAGATGTTGCAACACGTATCACATGAAACACAAAGAGACCCACCTTTCACTTTTCGACGCTATATGGTCCTCCGGCGAGATCCTTTCTGCTTGGAAGGAACCTGTTACAATTCCGTTTCTAAAACAGGGAAAGGATCGATCAAGTGTTTCGAGTTACAAGCCGATATCATTAACAAGCTTCATTTGTAAATTATTGAAAAAAAGATTAATTGCCGCCTAATACACTTCCTGGAATCAAACTGCTTCACCCCTACCAGTGTGGGTTTCGAGAGTGTCGTTCCACAACAGATCATTTAATACGCATTGAGGCAAAAATTTTCGAAGCATTTTTCCATAAGCAATTTTTTTTCTCTTTACACTTTGACATGAAAAAGCATACGACACAACATGCCTGTTTGGGATACTGCTAGACCTCTAACACTTAGCTATACGCGGCAGGAGGCCTTGCGGCTGTGCATCCCACGCAGCATATTTGGCATATGTCGATGACATTCAAATAGGTTTAAGTCGTGCAACCTGGAATGTGTGAGCGGTAGGTAGAGCTTGGTTCAAACGAGGTGGCCAAATGGGCAAACGAGAGTGGGTCCAGCCTCAATCCACAAAAAAGCACATGCGTCCCACTTTCGAGAAACAGACTCTGCACCCCGATCCCGACATTAACCTCCATGGTCAACGGCTACCCATCAAAGTGGAACACAAATTCTTAGGCTTAATCTTGGACACGAAGCAAACCTTTGTGCCACACATCAAATATTTCAAAAAGAAGTGCATGAAAACAGTGAACATTCTAGAGGTGCTCTCACACACAACATGGGGAAGTGACGCCTCATTAAGTAATACAAGATCCTTATACGTAAACGCCTAGACTATGTATGGGGCCATGGTGTATCAGTCTGCCACACCAAGCGCTCAGAAGATACTGGACCCCGTCCATCATCTAGGTATTTCTCTTTCTACAGGTACCTTCAGAACAAGCCCTGTGAAGTGTCTTTACGTGGAATCAGACGAGTCGTCTCTGCATTTGCACAGATCATACTTATCCATTTTGTATTTTTCTTTAATGTGAACTCAAACGAGGAGCGTCCCGCGTACTGTACTGCAAATTATATGTCAAGCTTTACACTGTTTGAAAAACATCCTACAGTGCGAGAGCCCTACTCACTGCGTGTGACAGGTTTGGCAAAGGAATTCGCAGTCCTGCTCCTGGAAAGCAGCCTGATGGCAACGGCTATTCAGCTCCCACCGTGGTGTGGCAGCTCATAGACTTCGCAGTGGCAGCTCATAGAGTCGTAGAAGTCACAAAGCACGCCCCTGTTGCACATATTCGTATGCACTTCTTAGCATTACAGCACAAGTATTCTTGCTCCGAATTTATACTGATGCGTCGCAGCCTCACTCTGGCTTCTGAGACGCAGCAGTTGGCCCATCTGTTTCGGATACCGGCTTGCTGCACCCTCAATCAAGCATATTGTTACAAGCCGCGACGAACGAGAAGGAATGCTCCATCGAGGCGATGAAGACTACGATTGCAATAGCGCTCGCGTTGTTGCTTGCTGGTGTTCCGCCATCTTGGCATAAGGACTCCCCGTGTACATCCTGTAAATACAGTTCATTCTTTTTTTTCTTTATTGCGGATATTCTCACCCCCGTGACATTTCGGTGGAGGGGCCGCGTACCAACACGCTATAACGGAGCTCCGAAGCGGCCGACGCTTGTTTGAACCTACGATGGCAGAAGCGGGTTCACTCACACAAGAGGTTGTCACTCACAGAATCAATACGAGAGACCTCAGCCCAATCCGGCGACGTCCGTATTGTGTGTCGGATGCTGAACGACAGGTAATACAGCGTGAAGTTGATAAAATCTTCACGAAAGTCGTCATTGAACCACCTGGTAGTCTATGGTTATCACCAGTCATCCTTGTAAAAAAGAAGCACGGCAGCTGGCGCTTCTTCGTGGACTACCATCACTTAAACAAGGTCACGCGCAAGGACGTCTACCCATTGCCAAGGACTGACGATGCTCTCGGCTGCCTACACGGGTCTGCCTACTTCTCCTCTATCGACACGAGGTCGGGATACTGGAAGATTTCTTTCGATGACCAAGACCACGAAAAATCAGCATTTGTGACACCAGATGGACTTTTTCAGTTTAAAGAAATGCACTTTGGCTTATGCAACGCTCCGGCTACGTTTGAAAAGATGATGGACTCCCTGCTACGCGGGTACAGATGGTCCACGTGAATTTGTTATCTAGATCATGTCACCGTCTTCTCACTGGCGTTCGAAAGCCACCTTAGCCGCCTGTCGGGTGTTCTTGAAGTTTCCAGAAGCGCAAGCCTCCAGCTGAACTCTTCCAAATGCCGTTTTTGTCGCCGAGAAATCACTGTGCTCGGCCACCTCGTCAGTGCTCAAGGCGTCCAGCCTGATTCTGACAAAATTTCGGTCGTCAAAGACCTCCCCATCTTGCCCATACAACGTTCCACGAAAGATGTACGCAGCCTTGTCGGCCTATGCTCTTACTTTCGACGTTTTGTCAAGAACTTCACCGGCATTGCGGGACCTTTGACACTACTCATTAGGAAGGATATGCCGTTTTCTTGGGGTCCCCAACAAGCTGATACGTTTTGCAAACTTACTGCGTTGCTTACCTCCCCACCCATCTTAGCCCATTTTGACCCGTCTGCACCCACTGAAGTTCGCACCGACGCTAGCGGACATGGCATTCGCGCAGTTGTCGTTCAGTGGTAGCAAGGCAAAAATCGCTTCATCGCATGCGCCAGTCGCCTAGTTTCCTCATCCGAGTGCAAGTTCACGATCACAAGCTTCGAGTACTTCGCACTTGTTTGGGCAGTCGGAAAATTCCAAGCATAATTCTTTGGTCGCCCCTTCAGCCGTGATCACAGATGGCCATGCTCTGGGTTGGTTGTCGTCCGTCAAAGGTCCTTCTGGACGACTTGGGCGTTGGGCTTTCAGTCTTCAAGAATATATCTTTGACGTAATCTACAAGTCTGCCCGAATGCACCAGGATGCTGACTGTCTATCTCGTAATCCTGTAGATCTCCCTGACCTGTCGGCGCATAATTCAGACGCCTGCGTTTTCGCCATGTCTGACCTCGCCGGCATGCGCAGTGAACAGCTCAGTGATGCCATTCCGCGTTCCATCATCCACGGTCTACGTTCTCACGACTCTGACGCGTCCCTCCACTTGTTCGTGCTCCGTGATGGCTTTGTCTACCGGCGTAACACGAGCTCCGAAAGCCCAGAGCTTTTACTAGTTGTTCCCGCAACGTGCCGTTCCACTGTTTTTGAACAGCTTCACGACGCCACAAACGCCCGACACCTCGGAACAGCCTGCCTGTATGATCGCGTACGGTGCCGATTGTTCCGGCCAGGCCTTTACCGTTCTGTGCGCCGATACGTTGCATCTTGCGAGTCCTGCCAACGTCATAAGCGTTCTTCGATGTCGCCGCCCGGCCCACTTCAACCTATAGACATTCCGGCCGACCCTTTCTACCACGTCGGCCTGGATCTGGTCGGACCATTTCTAACGTCACTGACTTGGAATAAGCGGATTGCTGTCGCTACTGACTATGCGACACGATATGCTATCACGTGAGCCCTACCGACAAGCTGTGCAACTGGCGTCGCGGACTTTCTGCTTCACGACGTCAATCTCCGCCATGGAGCTCCATGTCAACTGCTGACCGGCCGTGGTCGCTCAATTCTCTATATGCCATTGACGACATTCTCTGCTCGTGTTCTACGCGTCATAAGCTCACCATTGCATACCACCCCCAAATTAATGTAATCCCTGAGCGCCCTAATCCCACGTTGACCACAATGCTATCTATGTATGTTTCCGCGGACCACCGAGATTGGGATAACACTCTGCCTTGCGTGACGTTCGCCTACAGCTCGTCACGCCACGACACTGCTGGCTCTACCCCCTGCTACCTCTTGTATGGCCGCCATCCCAATTTACCGTTTGAAACTTTTCTAACATCAGATAACTACACTCTTAGAGAGTAAGCCCGCGGCGCAACTGTTCGAGCTGAAACAGCTCGCCAGATCGCACGGAATCCTGTTTATGCCTTGCAGTTCTCTCAAACGTCTCGCTACGACAGTCATCACCGGGCCGTCTTATACTCCCCAGGATCCTTGGTCCTGCTCTGGTCACCTTGCGGCACGTTGGTCTGTCATCGAAGCTCCTCCCCGTTATTCTAAGCCTTATAAGGTCTTGCGCTAGCTTACTGATGTCACGTATGAGATCACAGTGATGGACAGTACATCGTCATCGTCTGTCCTCTCTACTTACATTGTGCACATATCCCGTCTGAAGCCGTACTGCTCCGCCCATAATGGTACTCTTTCCAAAGCGCCGAGACGGCGCTCCCAGCGGCGGGGGCTGTATGTTACAAGCCGTGAGGAAGGAGAAGGAATGCACCATCGAGGCGATGAAGACGACGATTGCAATAGCGCTCGCGTTGTAGCTGATGTTGGTATTCCGACGTCTTGGCTGAAAGACTCCGCGTACATGCTATGAAGACAATTCATTATTTCCTTCTTTATTGGGGATATTTTCACTCTCGTGACAACATTTACTGCAGAGGCTCACGCAGTATGGTCAGCCGCTAAGCGCATGAAGGAATCAAAAATACATTAATCTGTTATATACAAAGACTCTTCTAGTGTTGGGAAGACTTTAAAAACCTCTAGAATTCACAAAAATATTGTACTTATTAAGTTGTACTCTATCTTGCGCTGAACTTATGCATCCGAGCAGCACGTCGTGGTATGCTGGGTGCCAGGCCACCGCGATATAGAGGGCAACGTACTGACTGACTAGCTTGCCTCATCGGTTTACACAGACGTTGCCAACTCGTGAACGTCAATTCCAGTAATGAACCTAAAGTCCCTTTTAAGGAGAACGCTCACAGCTTATTGGAACCGCTTCTGTGATCGACAAACTTAAAAAAGTTACACCATCTCCCGCTAAAGGGAAGCATGTGTGGATGCGAAGCAGTGGGGAGATGGTTAGCTTGAGCGGGAGATGGTGTAATTTTTTTTCTTGCGTTCTGGAGCCTGTTACTTCCTCTGGCTTAGAATCAGCACTGTCTTCCAGTCTCCATCCAGCTCCCGCTGCTTGGAACTGCCGGCGTCAGAGGTACTCAACTCCCGCAAGGTCGCAAGGTCCTGTGCTGCTGCCCTCTGCAGTCCATGTCATTTGTGTCGTCGTGGGATTCTTCAGTGAGGTAATGAGAGCACGAGTGCCCCGCGTCAAGAGTCACAGAAGCAGAGGCGGCCATCGGCCGCTCGTGCCACGTCAAGGCGCTGGAGATGTCGCTGCTGCCTACACGTTGCAGGAGAGAATTAGGCGCGAGATAGGGGGAGTGGAGAAGAGGAGATGGGGAGTGGAGCGGGTTTGCGCGTGCGCAGTAGGAGTGGTCACGCCGCACACCACCGGATTGAACTCCGCCGTAGCCTACTTCGCATCTAACAAATTAGATCTTGTCAAGGCGCAGCATGGTAAGCCGCAGCTTGGTCCATCGTAGCGTTGTTGGTTTTTGTGTTAACTTTGTTCGAAAAACTTTAGTTTTTATCCAATGGTCGTCATTTCTGCTTCAATCTCTGTGTGGTTACTTTTTTCGCTCTGGAATTTTCAATATGCACCGATTCCAAATTGCCAAGCTTTCTACCTAACGTTGCTGTGGTAATCGGAATCTGTTCTCCGCTTTGTGCAACGTGTTCAAAGAAAGTAAAAAGTGCGAACACTTTCAGACGAGAGACGTTAAGAAGGGCGGACGAGCGCTAACTTCGAACCGCTTTTTATTGCGAATGAATGGCTTATTCAGAATTAACGTGTCTCATTACAGAGTCTGCAGTTCCAGTGTCCACAACTGCTTAAACATGTACACCTTCAACAGAAACGACAGCCTTAAACGGCAAAAACTGGGCCTTGAAAAGTTTAAAATCTGCGCAGTTCTTGTTTCCGGGAATGTTGTTTCTAGTTTTTCTCTGTGAGAGGCGAGGGACATCGTTCTGCCGCGCTTCGTAGCGCTCATCCATAAAAACCTTTCGTAACGACTGGTCCCTGATGAATATTCCCGTGAGAATGTCAATTTTATTGCGCAACCTTTTGAATGCATAGGGATATCCAAACATTTTTCCCTATAGCGTGCCTTTCCTCTGCCTGTTTATGTTGACATCCAGATAATGAATCCAGATAATGATTTGAAATGTCCAGATAATAATGTGGATGCCGCAACTGAATCAATCAGTCCGATATCTAGATGAGTTTTCTTGAAGTGAAACTGCTTCGATTCTCACCCATGGCACCTTCCGTGCAGGCCCATAAACTCTTTCGAACATATTATACAACTCGAATTTAGAACGAAAGAATCTTGCCATCGCTTCTAATTCTCCCGCGTAAAGCTTCGATTATGCTGAGGAGAGCTATGGTCCTAACCCTATATCCTTCCGTAAGGAACTGAGGGCTATCCATGTTCCAAAGTGCTCTTAGCTATGATGGTATCGACATGCCCAGGACTGGCTGGGTTTTCTATTACCAAGAATTACAGCGTAATAATGCTTTGGGAATACGCGCCTTGAACCCCATGTAAGAGGTTCGGTGATCGTATAACTCCTTATACTTTCACTACATCCTTCTGACGAAGAATCAAACATACACGGACAAATCAATGCCCTTCCCGACCCATAGGAACCACAGGTGGAATCTATCCCTGACCGTTTATTTTAACGTGTCACCTGGGAGGCAATTCCTACCGACGGCGAATCGCGGAGGCTCTGACTACCAAAACACACCGCCACCACATCCGCCGCCTACCAGGATATACCGACGTCATAGCTCGGCAGTGGACCTGGTGGCATCTTAACAGCTTCGACTGATATTAAAATTGTAGCGAAGCGTTCCTTCTCAGTAATGGGTCGTTCTCTCGAGCGCCTTCCAGTGGGTCGTTCTCTTCTCTGAGAGCACGCCCCTCGTGCAGAGAGTCGGCCCCGCTTTGACTGTCGCTGCCGTGCGCCGTCGCTGAGTGCCCGTTAATAAACGTCTTGACAAAACAACTAAACCGTTAGGGTATACTTGTTAGGGATGCCTCAACTGTATGCTCGTAATACTACTCTTAGCGCACGGTATGCTTATAAACCATACACAGAGGCCTCGCAAGAGCAAGGATCTCGTTAAGGAGTGCAGAGGGCAGTGCGGTAGTGGAATGGTTTCTAAATGCGAAACTTTCCTTAGCAAAATTTAGGCTCTATTCGCGGATCTATCTATCTATCTATCTATCTATCTATCTATCTATCTATCTATCTATCTATCTATCTATCTATCTATCTATCTATCTATCTATCTATCTATCTATCTATCTATCTATCTATCTATCTATCTATCTATCTATCTATCTATCTATCTATCTATCTATCTATCTGGCCGCCTACGTCTGTGTGCTCTCGTGATCGCCTCCATAGCATCGTTTAGACCAAAATTAGTATGGGAGGGTAAGGTTGATTTGGCGAATATGACTGTCTGGTGATTACGCGAGTAACATAAAATCGTGTCGCGTGCGTCGCCAAACGCTTTCCTCCAGACACCTGTGGCACACACGCGTATACCGCGGACCATGGTAAGCGGGTATTCACCTCACAGGAGATTGACAGTTTATATCTACACAGTAAAACTTTTGTTGGGCCTAGTTGGTACATAGCATTTAGGAACAGAACTTCAGCGTAAATGAAGACGGACCATGAAGACAAGAAAGACAAGGACTGGCGCTTACTAACAACTGCTTTATTCTTCTCACAGCATCGCATATATATGCCACAACCACAATCATTGCATGCGCACGCGTAGCTTCATATTGCATACGTAACAACATAGATATTTAAACGAGATACGCCACACCCACAACCCTTGCATACGCACGCGTAGCCTCGTGTTGCAACCGTAAAAACACGGATGCCTAACCAAAATGCGCACGCATAAATTGATATTCTGATGTACAAAGAAATCGTCACTCATACAATCAGCTCCCCTTTTCCTGATGTGATATGCTTCCAATGCAAGCCGCGCATGTTCATTATTACTTCTGCCGAGAATCAACGTCTCGCGAAATCGCGGAGCACAGTTGTGGCAGGAGTTAATATGAGCAACAAGATGTGCTCCTTTGTCGACATTGTTAGTTACTTTTAAATACGAAGCATTTCTTAGCGAACTTCTGCGACTTTGACCGTATCTATCTATCTATCTATCTATCTATCTATCTATCTATCTATCTATCTATCTATCTATCTATCTATCTATCTATCTATCTATCTATCTATCTATCTATCTATCTAGCCGCCTACACTTTGCGCTCTCCTGGTCGCTTGGTTAATTGAATGTGCACCAAAATTGGTATGGCGTAACATGACTGTATGACGAACACAAATGACAAGTCATAACATGAAAATCATGACACGAATGTCATGTACAGCATGATTACATGCTACGCTCATGGTGCGCTGGCGGCCCTGTTGCTAGCTTTATATACACCAAAATTGGTATCTTGCGACGTGACCGTGTGACGAACATAAATAACACGAGTTATCATGAAAATCATGACACACATGTCATATACAGCATGACTTACGTGCCACGCTCATGGGCGCTGGCGGCCGTTTCGCTTGATTGATATGCACCGAAATTGGTATCTTGCGACGTGACCGTATGAAGACGAGTTATCATGAAGACAATGTACAGCATGACTTACGTGCCACGCTCACGCTGATATGCGAAATTGGTATCTAGTGACGTGAACGAACTGCATTTCATGTACAGCATGACTTACGTGCCACGCTCAGCATCGCTAGCATATATATGATGCCAATCATTGCATTGCACGCGCAGCGTTATTGCATGTAACAACATACATATTTAAACGAGATACGCCACACACCACAACCCTTGCATACGCACGCGTAGCCTCGTGTTGCAACCGTAAAGACACAGACGCTAACCAAAATGCGCACGCATAAATTGATATTCTGATGGTACAAAGAAATGGAGGCGTCACTCATATAATCAGCTCCCCTTTTGACCTGATGTGATATGCCCAATGCAAGCCGCGTTGATCATAAATATTACAAATCATGACACGCATGTCATGTACAATATGACTTACGTGCCAATGGGGCGCTCGTTTCGCTAGATTGATATACACCAAAATTGGTATCTTGCGACGTGACCGTGTGACGCACGAGTTATCATGAAAATCATGACACGCATGTCATGTACAGCATGACTTAACGCTCATGCTAGCTTGATCTACCCCGGAATTGGTCTTGCGCGACGTCACTGTGTGACGATAGGAGTAACACGAAAACCATGACACGTATTTTTGACATACAAGACGTATGCAGCTCTTTGCTGGCTGCTTGCATTACATCGTCCCACAATGCGTGGGATCTGCCGGCTTTTTTAAGTATGCTCCCAATTCACTCGTTTATGCAGCGCCCAGTTTGCCCGACGTAGGTCTTGCCACAAACCAGAGGTATGGCATATACCACACTGGTGCTGCATGGGAGATAGCAGACACCGTGTTTAATTTGGCACCGACGTTTGCTACCACCGCATGTGCGGGAGCACAGCTTAGAGAGCTTGTTGGGCGCAGAGAAAACCATGGGGACACTGTGCCTGTTAGCAACTTTCTTTAGTTGATATGTGACCTTATGGAGATAAGGCACCACAACAGGCCTGAACGGTTCACGTTCACAGGTCGCCCTCTTACTGGCTTTTCTTTTCTGAAACAGGGCTTCGGCAACAGCTGTGAGCAGCGACATAGGGTAACCTGCAGCCACAAGCCGGCGCACCTGATTATCAAAGCTCTCCTGCATTTTATGCTCACACGACTTTTTGAGAGCCGATTCCATGCATGTGGACACTATTCCTCTTTTGACAACTTTTGAATGGGCTGACTTAAAAGACACCAGCTCCTTTTGTGCGCGGGGACTGTAAGCCCAACACACGTGACGGTCACATACTTCGAGGCTAAGGTCCAGGGCTTGTAACACATTATTTTGGGGCAGCTCATGAGTAAAAGTAAGGCCTTGTCCGTGTTGCTTAAAAACAGTTAAAATGTCAATCACCCTCTCGCGGTAGTCAGAGGCAACATTTAAAAACACAATAAAATCATCAACGTATCTAAAAACTCTTAAAACCTTCAAGTCATTAAAACCATTGTCTAAAGACCTGTCAAATGAGCTAAAAAATGTCGACAAGTACAGGAGCAACACAGGACCCAATGCAAATACCATCCCGCTGTACAAAAGGCTGGTCATTAAAAATGATAAAAGTGACTCGAAGATAAAATTCTAAAAGACTCAGAAAATTTGCCACAGTCAGCCCGACATCGTTCTAGAACGGAATAGCACCGTTCTCTTCAATGCATTCACGCACAGACGACAATAATTCAGGCTGTGGTACAGAGTAAAACAAATCCTGTACATCAACAGAAAAAACATGACCCACTTTTTCATTGCCACGACAAAACTGCACTATTTCTTCCGAATTCTTAGTTCGGAATGGGTCGTTTACAGAAGGCAACTTTAGTTTCTTCTGCAAGAATTGGCTTACGTTATGTTGCCAACAACCAGACTCGCTGATAATGGTTCTGAATGGCATATCAGGCTTATGCGTCTTTGCTGTGAAAAATACAGATAAACAAATACTTTTCGCGAGCGGCACGAGTGCCAACTTGTTACAAAATTCCACGAACCTCGATTTCATTCGGACCTCACTTTTCTTGACAGAAACAAAATTTTTTGACACCGCTTGTAGGGCTTTTTCATTAAAGGCTCCTCTTTCCACCACAACAAATCCTCCTTCATTATCTGCCTGCAAAAGGCATAGCTTATTGTTTTTCAAATATGACAATGTCTGCCGAACACTGGCATCGATTCGGCTTGAAGTCTGCTTGGTTGCAGTCTTATCCAGGCTCTCAACACCTTCAAGCAAGCAACGTTCACGTACTTCATGCTGTGCCTTGGAAGCCACACATCTATTAATATATCTACACAGGAACCACGAGAAGAGACATTGGTAATTTAAATTCGAGAGCGTTAAGAAAAAGCGACATTCACAGCGTTTACCGGACGAATAAAGAAAAGAATTCAGAATCCTAGCAGTAATCGAACTTAAGCATTCTGCGTGGCAGCCAGGTATTCTATGACATAACCACGCCATGTCTAGAAAGTGCTTGGGAAAAACACCTTATGGAGGCGTAATGTCGGTCAACGTCAATTTTTGTGGTACGGGCTATCGTTGTGGTACAGGCTGATGTTTGTGGTACCAGCTATCTGAATTTAAAACAAAGCGATAAACACTACACATGTACTCCTACGATACAAGCGTCATGTCAGGTTAAAGTCATGTCAGGTTAAAATGGGGAGCCAGTGTTGGCTCCACAATTTTTGCATTATTTTAGATCTTTGTGAGGCACTACCTTCAAATGAAAACGTTCTGAAAATCTTCAGAATAACAATTAGGGTGCCTTCAGAAAATGTTTGACAACGTTTACAAGAAAATCGGCAGAAGAGATTTCGAGATATAGGTAGCACGTATATGTAATGCTCTCTTCATAGCATAGCATAAAATGTGGTACATGTGTACCGCTGTCTCAGGTGGCAGGAAATGAAAAGAGATTTTTGAACAGGAACATTACTGATATATTTATGGGGCGGTTTACATTTAGGACTGGTTCAAGCATTCAATGCACTGCAGAACTGGTATTTGCTGCAGAGACGGCTACTGTGCATTTATGTCTAGCACGATTTCTAACACGAGCTGATTTTTTTTTTGTGGAAATGAGTTAAGGCGTGTTTCCAAGAGTACGTGAATGACGGCTTTGTGGTTTTTGTTTTGTTTGTTTGTTTCTTCCAAGACTACCGAAACCGCGCCTGCGGTCGCCTACAGAAAGAGGGCGATTGTTTGCTTCCAAGCACAGAATGGTCGACGTGGTTAATCACGCGACGCCGCAAACGTGAGGATCGCGGAGGCCGTGTTGTCGGCCTCTTCCGACTAACGTCGCTGTCTCTCACAGCCAGTGCAGCACGCCTAATTTTTTTGAGGTGGCAAGCCATTACTTCGTGACCCCTGGCGCGGATACGCTTGGAAAACAGGCTTTCCAATGTTTCGTGTGCGTTCAGTTTTCAAAGCGGCGGCACTTCCAAAAAGCTGTTCCCGTAGTCACGGTGGAAGTTACTAGAATATGGATATCTTTGTCGCGCTTTCAGCCACCTCTCCAGTTTGTCAAGGTGCTTCCTAATTGATTACAAGCGCGAAACGGTTTTTGTGGCACCAGGTGCCCCCGAAACGGGAGCGCCCACTTCTCCTGTTGCGGCTTGCAGAGATGGGTGCTAGTGTAGTCGGTGGTGGTTACGGCTTTCTTGAAGAGTGACCCTTTTGGCCCAGGCGACGAGTGTTCCATGTTGTTCTGATGGGGCGCTCGGAGCAGCTCTCCCTGTTTCCGCGTCTATCTACCGACCTGGCACGAGCAACTTGGGAGGGCCTATACCCTCTCACCCTCAACCAACGCGATTTTAGGAAGCCAGTGATTGAATTGTCGGTTTTGACATATTCACCTCCATTGCGCGTAAGTAATTTTGACGGGCCAAATGGGCTCCGTAGAGATTCCGTAGATGGGGACAGACTTCGGCTTCCAAACATGAGAACAACCCATGTGTGGGCGGAAGTGGTTGGGTATCAAGATGACTCGAGAAGAGATATCGCCATGCTGCAGGGCTATCGGGCTATGAAGGCGGTATTTATTTACCATAACACGAATTTGTGCTCGTCTGCAGGAGTAGAGAGACGTTCTTTCTTGCGCGAGTATTGTGTCGACGCAGAACCAACGCGCCGATCTGGAAGCCAGCATCTTTGAGAAGACTCACACAGCAACTTCTCACCCAGCAGACCTTATGTGCCGAAATCAATGTATTACTTTTTCTCAATTCA